>NW_027442810.1:0-76999 GCF_048569485.1 Anomaloglossus baeobatrachus
TAGCTATTTCATCATCAGCTGACGGTCTCCTTTTTTTCTCAGCCCCAGATCCCCTTGAGTGGAGCCCCAAAAATTGGTCTGTGCGATTTCTTCCTGTAAGCTCCCAAAGTAAGTCTGCCATCTTGTCTTTCTTCTTCCTGCTCCAGCTGTAAGGCTACCTTCACATTTGACAGGATGCAAACCGCATATGACCGGATCCTGTGGATTGAATGTGCAACGCATGCAACCGCAATTGTTATTTTATTGTATGCTTCTACTTCTACTTGTGATGGATGAAGGGGAACACAGAATTTATCGGCTGGCACTGGAGTCAGCTGATCGGGAATAAGCTGAACTCCTGATCTCACAGTCCGCACACGCTGTGATGGATGCAGGTTAACAGCAATCACTGCCTGCTGCCGATCACGTGTGACCATGTTCGGGCTGTGTGGTCATGAGTTCAGCTGAGTTCAGATCAGCTGACTCCAGTGTTGCCCGATTACTTGTTCTGTGTCCCCCTGCATCTATCGCAGAGTGTTCGGGCTGGAGTTCAACAGAGTTCAGATCAGCTGACTCCAGTGTCGGCCGAATTCAGCTGACCTCACAGGCAGCACACGCTGCGATGGATGCAGGGGGACCCAGAACAAGTAATCGGCCAACACTGGAGTCAGCTGATCAGATTACTTGATCTGCTGGCTGTATGGTTAGAAGTAGGGATGAGTGAGCACTAAAATGCTCGGGTTCTCGGTAGCCCATGAGTATTTTTTTTTTAAATTCATTAAAAAATAAACAAAAACCCCAAACACATAACCCTAACTCTAGGGTTAGGGGGTAAAAAAAATAAAATGTGTGGACTCCCGCTGCATTTTCTATTGCTAAGGTAACCCAAGCAGCTACTGGCTGCTAACCCCCACTGCTTATATGACCTAAATATAAATATATATATATAAAGCCTGAGATTGCTAATGTCAGGCCAAGTTTGACCCGGCCATTAAGAATCTCCAATAAAGGGTTAAAAAAAAGACATCACACAGAAAAAATACTTTATTAGAAAAAAATACACAGACACTTTATTAGAAATAAATACACAGACACACTTAGGGACTCCATCTTTATTACTCCTTCTCACCCCTTCACGATCCTGGTCTTCTGTCTGAGAGAGAGGGAGATTTCTGTATTGACCATGCCAAGCTGCTTTCTGGGCATGCTCAGTACAAAAAACAGGATTCTGTCTATCAGGATCCGGCGACTTCCGGTACAGCAGGATCGGGGTCATTGAAATACATTGCAGGTACCACTGCATGTACTAATACAGATGGCCACCTGGTGGCGCTATAACAACACAAAAATCTAATATCACCCATGTAACGCAGCCTAAGCCTCAAAGGCTACCATTACTATTACCGATAGAGCTAACAGCCATGAATCATCGTGATCCGGACTCACCTATAAAGTGCACTTATAACTGGATGTTTTGAGTAGCCCTGACACGCGGTTCTCACCTGGCTTCCTCGCTTGAGGAAAGTGTAATGTGTATGTTTTATTATGTGGTGTCTTGGGCGAGATCGTCGCTGTTTGGGCGCGTGCAGGGGGTGGGACGCCGCACATAGAGTCCGCCTCATCCAGTCATTCCAGGGGAAGCGTGGATCTGAAGAATACTTCCACTAACGTCAGTTAACCCATGCATCCGTCTAAGGAAGCTCCCTTGGTGGGGACTCATGCTGAGGCAGCCCCGCACATGCGCACCCAACGAGACCATATCTACTACTGGCAAGTGAAAGGGCACGACCAGGGTGGTAAGAAAATCATCCAAACATAAGGAGAATCAGCCTTAGCCTAAAGAATATGACCATGTATAGTCCTTAAAAGATTTTCTAATGTCCCTATATCATGCAGAGACAAAATTCATATAGTAATATGTGTATATATATATACCCCTAGATTCTAAATGGACCTTGCGATACCACAAATTTTCAATCCTGTGGGACCACAGTCATGGCGCAGCTTGAAATGTCTCTGGATCATCCTCAGGGAATCAAGATCCACAACATCACACACCGCAATTATGTCCCTAACATGTTCCCTCGTGCGGACGCGTTGTTCCCTTGATGTTAACCCAATATAAATTAGGCTACAGCCACATACTGCATAATAGATAACGTGACTTTTACTGCATGATTTGTAACTTTTTATTTTATACTCTTTAGGTCCATCCCAAGCTGACAACATCTCTGGGCAGACAAAAGGAAAACAACCAAATTTGGGACTCCCTTTCTCAATGCGAGATACCACCCTAGGTACGTAATGGTTCTTCACCAGCATATCCTTTAGGCTTTTCCCCCTTCTAACAGGTAAGAGTGGGCGATGAGTAAAACGTCGTTCAAACTCTAGTCGGTCTTCAGTAACGACCAGTGTTTGTTCAAGATCTGCCTGATCGCCCCCCTCTGACTGTTAACTTGGAGATGAAATGTATCTGTGAGGAAAAAGATTCTTCCCTCTTACTTGTTGATAATAATTGTACCCGTGGAGTACCCTTTTCTGTCTGGTACCCCATTTTTATATTATAGTCCAGAAAAACAATTGCCTCCCGATCTGCCTTATAGGTTAGTTTGATGTTATATGGGTTATTGTTTAACCAAGTCATGAAGCTCTGCAGTTCAGGACCGGTACCCCTCCAGATAATAAAGATGTCATCTATCTTACCACCTAGTGTAAAATTAATAGATTAGGGATAAGCCAAATGGACGACAATGTTTTAATTTTGTTACATACATTTTTCCTTCTGAGTCTTCTGATACCATACCAAAAAAATATTCAATGCACATGATTCAAAAGATAGATTTTCAGCGTAGTTTCTCCTTGATGAAAAATTAACCTTGAAATGGTAGCCTCATTTTAACCAAAACCTGGTATTAATAATTGGACAAATTGAAGAAGGACATGGCATTTGATTTACGAGTAATGCAACAACCTTTTCCCAGTTGATCAGTTTTAGACATCCTTAAAATTATCATTAGTGATGACTAGATATGGGCGAATGCTAAAATATTCGGGTTCGGATTGTTCAAATCCAATAATTTCTACATTTGTGTATTCATACCGAATAACGAACCCAATCCAAGTCAATGGGAAACTCGAATAATTTTCCAGAGGACGTTGGAAATAGGCCTGCGAGGGCTGTAAAAATATTGCAATGGATGGAAAATTGTTGAAACTGAATGGCAACAGCATGCGGAAGATGCCTGAATGTATTTCTGACTCACATTTTATTTCTGGGAGTAATTTTGCCAAAGTATTACGCCACTTTTATGGATAGTAGTGGTCACTCAGTTCAATGAGGTCAGGTTACCTGCGATCATAGGTGGATGACAATGGGCAGCTCCAGCTGTGACCGCAAATAACCTAAGTTACGTCACCACACATCGCTGCGACTCATTCTCTGCCTTAAGATCACAGCGGGTGGTCATATTCTATGCCCACGCACTGTCACTTCAGATGTAGCAGAGCTGGAATCGTTATGGGACCTCGTGTGGATTACATCAGACCTGGGAGTTTTTGGGGTTAATAAAGGAGTGAAAGAGGGTGTTGTTTTTATCCTATTTTGTGTTTGTGTTTATTTATTTTCACTTACAGATTAGTAATGGGGGTAGGGTTTTCATAGACCCTGCCATTGCTAATCTAGGGCTTAGTGGCAGATGTGAGCTGTTATTAACCCCTTATTAGCCTGATTGCCACCGCACCAGGGGAATCGGGAAGAATCAGGTAGAGTGCCAGGATTGTCACATCTAATGGATGTGACAATCCTGAGTGGCTGTGGGCTGCTATTGTTATAACGCGCCTGCTTTATTCTTATTTTCTTTATTTTTCCTTTTTTTATTTTTTATTTCCAAAGGTTCCGGATCTTTATCCGGAGTTCCCTGAGAACTCCAGGCCCGGGTCCAGTACTCGGGTATTTTTAAAACCTCTCGGATTCTAAATTTTACAGTCTGGGTCTGTCCATCACTAATCAATAGACAAACAAAAAAGTGCATAGTGTTCATGTTGTTGTGTAAACAGAAATATTATATGCAAAATTAAAAATGACATGCCATAAGGCAAGCAAAATCAAGAAATGCAAAAAACTAAATTATTGAGTAAATGTATTAAATATTAGTTGTATCCTAACTATAATTAAATTGTTGTACAATGTTTTTCTCCACTTTTCTTAGATAATAATCGTTTTTCTTATTTTCTCATAGGCACTTCATTCAGGGAAAAGACCCAATCAAAGTCAACATCTAAGTCACTGAGCGGGTCGCGTGAAGTACCTCAAAATTTGCAGACCACCTCAGGTATGGTTTTAGCATATACAGATCTCTAAATTATGGATAAAAAGAAAAAGAAACAATTAAAAAATAATTTAACACAAACAGTCCCATTCTCACACCACATAAAAATACCCAATTAAAGAAAGCAGTCAAAGCTCTCATTGAGCCCAATAGTAGTCCTTGTGTCCAATCTATAAATCCAATGACTCAAGTTGCGCAAGGGCCTTAAATAGGTTACCACCTCTAACCTCTGATCTATGGCCTTTATAATTAAAGGGGTTATCCGGCTTATTTTGACTTTTCTTCATTATTACCCTATTGGGCTACATTGGGGCAGGTAAGTAGCTAGTGATCTCTTACCTGCCCTGCTGTCAGCCTTTCTCCCCCGGCTCAGAGCGGTCATGTGATCGCTCCTGCCGCGATTTTGCTGCTTCCGGTCATTTCATGTCAACATGGGCAGGACCATGTTGACATGCAAATCTAGAACAGAATGTTGCCGCCCTGCTGGGCGAGTACAGTGCGTGGAGTCCCCGCACCTCTTCCCTGCACCCTCCCACACATTCCTCCGCACCCCGTACTCTCCCCGCCCACGGTGTCAACGCCAGCACCAGGCCCCCTGCTCAGGACAGCAGGAGTGCCCGTGCAGTCTGTGTCCCGCTCCAGCCCCGCGGCTGCCTTCATTGCAGGCTCAGCAGCCTCTCACATTGCAGTCCAATGGGGACAGTGTTGCCAATGTATGTAAAGCGCTGTGGAATTAATAGCGCTATATAAATGAATAAATATTATATATTATTATTATATGTAGGCCATTATACATTTTTGATTGCTATAGGGGCACCACTGGAGGGCTGTGTGGGTAACAGTTAGGCCTTGTATGCACACTGCGTTTTTTGAGTGCAGTTTTGGTAACAAAACTTCCTGCATTTCCTTCCCAGAAAAGTCTATGTGATTTCAGTTTTTCTGTTCACACTTTGCAGCTTTTTTTTGGCTGCATCTTTGTGGTGACCACAAAGATGCAGCATGTCAATTCTTACTGCATTTTTTCCTGCGTTTTTTGAGCTCTTCCAATCAATAGATGACTTAAAAAACACACTGAGCAAAAACGCAGTAAAACGTGGCAAATAATACATGCCGAGAGTGCGTTTTTTTGGGCCTAAAAACATGAATCTTTGTGGTCACCACAAAGATGCAGCGTGCGCACATAGCCTTATTCTGTTTAAAGGCCTATATGGTAGCCATTATACTATTTGGAAGGCTATGTGGGGCCCATTATACTGTGTGCAGACCGTTATAGAATATAAAGGGGCCATTCTACTGTATGAAGGGCTGTGTTGGGGCCATCGTACTGTGTTGGGGTTGTTGTGGGTGTATTATGCTTTGCTGGGTGGGAGGTGATGTAGAATCATCAAACTGTGCGTGGAGGGTACTGTGCAGGAATTCACTTTGGGTGTATCATACAGTGTTTGGGGGGCACTTTTGTTGGGATCATACTTTATGGGGGTCATGAAAGGGATTTCCTAATGTGTGGAAACACTAACGGGCAGCAATTTGCCATGTGCGCATGCTGCATCTTTGTGGAGACCACAAAGATGCACGGTTTTGGTCCCAAAAAACATACCCCTGGCGTGCATTTTTTTGCGTTTTTGCCCAGTGTATTTTTAAAGTCAATTCTATTGACTGGAAGGGCTCAAAAACACAGAAAGAATTGATATGCTGCATCTGTAGTCACCACAAAAACGCAGCAAAAAAAAAAAAAAGCTGCAATGTGCGCTTTGGTGCATACCGATGGGTTGTGTGGGTATGCTGGGAGTTGTTGTTCTACTTCAGAAAGGGAGCGTGAGGTTGCAGGTTGTTGTATTGTTATACCAGTGGGGTTGTCATTTGGATCTGCTGCTTTTCAGTGTTCCTACTGAGTCTTGTAGGATATACTCCGCGGCTGCCTTCATTGCAGGCTCAGCAGCCTCTCACATTGCAGCGCAGGCAGCCGCGGGGATAACGAGCGCTGCCATCAGGATGTTAGATGACATCATTGCCTGCTGTGACAATCTTCGCTTCACTCCTGTCAGCGCTGTCACTGGCTTCTATGCCGCTGCGTTCTCACGTCACTAGCGGTGACGTCTCGGGCGATAATGCTGAGAACGCGGCGGGCATAGAAGTCAGGGACAGCGCTGACAGGAGTGAAGCGAAGATCGTCACCGCAGGTAATGATTTCATTTAACCTCCTGACAGCAGCGCTCGGCATCCCCTGCAGTGACCTGGGCTATTGATGTTAGCTCAGGTCACTGCATTACTCTCCCAGCCAATGAGGAACATTCTGTTCTTCATTGACTGGGACATTGACTATGGTATGGATTGTCATGGGACCCCCTTATTGGATTATGCTGGACCTGGATTTGTTTTTCTTTTGAATAAATTGGTGAATGAGGGAATGTTTTGAGGAGTGTATTTTCAAATAAAACTTTTTTTTTTGTTGTCTATTTTTTTTTATTACTGACTGGGTTTCTGATGTCGGATATCTGATAGACGCGTGACATCACTAATCTCAGTGCTTGATGCCAGGTGACATTACACATTTGGCATCAACCCCATATATTACCCCGTTTGCCACCGCACCAGGGCACGGGATGAGTTGGGGCGAAGCACCAGGATTGGCACATCTAATGGATGTGCCACTTCTGGGGCGGCTGTGGCCTGCTAATTTTAGGCTGGGGAGTGTCCAATAACAGTGGGCCTCCCTAGTCTGAGAATACCAGACCACAGCTGTCTGCTTTACCTTGGCTGGTGATCCAATTTGGGGGGACCCCATGTTTTTTGTTTTAAATTATTTATTTAATTTAAAATAACAGCATGGGGTGCCCTCTGTTTTAGATTACCAGCCAAGCTGAAGCTGCCAGCTGTGATTTGCAGGCTGCAGCCATCTGCTTTACCCTAGCTGGCTACTAAAGTATGGGGGACCCATTGTCGTTTGTTGTTTTTTTTAATTATTTTTTATTTATTTTTTGGATAAATACAAGGCTAAGCACACTTTAGTGCCACATGAAAGTCACTAAAGGGTGCCAGCTTAGAATATGCAAGGGGTAGGACATTATATGTCTTTCTCATCTATCTACCTATCTATCTGTCTCTGTATCTATCTATTCATCTCTATATCTACTCATCTATTTATCTTTCTTGCTGCTTCCGTTTTTTGCGGTCTGCAAAAAAAACGGAAGGCACACGGATGACACACGGATGTATCCGTGAAAAAATTGGCCATTTTTTGCGGACCGCAAAAACGGAACGGTCATGTGAATGTAGCCTACATGTGTTCCCTATGGGGGTAGGGGTCGGTACAGAACGATGGTGAGGGGGAGGTCGGTACAGAGCGCCGTGTGTGTGTGTGTGTGTGTGTGTGTGTGTGTGTGTGGGTGAGGGTTGCAGAGCCTGAAGTGTGTGGCGCAGAGCCCGATGTATGTGTGTGTGTGTGTGTGTGGCACAGAGCCCGATGTGGGGCTGTTATTTTCATTGCTAGAGTGATAACAGATCAGGTGCTGGGGTAGAATACTGACAGGGAATGTGTGTGCAGGGGGCGGGCAGGGGACAGGGCTGGACACTGAGGCCGGGCAGTGCCAGCTCTGACTGAGGTTTTGCACAGGAAGTGGTCAGTTTGCTAGAGCAAAATGTAAACAAAGAACTGCAGAGAATAAAGGGATAATTCAAGTGGAACAAAAGTTAGAAAACAAAAAATAACAATATAGGGGTGTTTTATATGACAATACAGCACAGATAAACTCAAAATTTTTTGGTAAGCTAATGTCGGACAACTCCTTTAATTTGCTTGAGTCAGATTTATGGTACAATTGGAAATGTTTTGGTAGGGTTTATAGGTGTTCCGTCTCATGCAGAGTCTTTGTTTTCTCAATGTCCCTGATGTGCTCACGGACTCCCACCTTTAACCCCCTAACCCCTGGACGATTTTTCCGTTTTTGTTTTTTGCTCCCCTTTTTCCGAGAGTCATAACTTTTTTATTTTTCCCGTCAATCTTGCCATAAGAGGGCTTGTTTTTTGCAGGACGTATTGGTCTTTTAAGTGAAACCATGAGTTTTACCATATATGGTACTGGAAAACAGCACAAAATTTCCACGTGCGGAAAAATTACAAAAAAGTGTGATTGGACAATGGTTTATGGGGTACTTTATTCACCGTGTTCACTGTATGGTAAAACTGATGGGTGGGTGTGATACTTCAGGTTGGTATGCGTTCGTTGATACCAAACATGTTTAGGTTTACTTTTATATAAGGGGTTAAAAAAAGGTTTGTCCAAAAAATTGGAGCACTTTCTGCGGCATTTTCTGCAACTTGTAGTGTTCTCATTTTTCGGGATATGGGGCTCACTGATGGCTTATTTGTTTGCATTTTTAGCTGTACCATTTTTGCGCAGATGCTACGTTTTGACTCCTTGGTATTGCATTTTGCTGAAAATTTGCGAAGACCAAAAAACGTAACTTTGCCAGTTGGATTTTTTTTTACGGCTACGCCATCTACCGATCTAATTGATTCATTTTATATTTTGATAGACTGGGCATTTCTGAACTCTGCGATACCAAATGAGTGTATATTTTTTTAACCCTTTGATTTTTAGTGGGGCGAATGGAGAATGATTTAAACTTTTAGTAGTTTTTTTAATTCTATAAAACTTTTTTTTTTTACTTTTTTTTATTTTAATAGTCTCTCAAGGGGTAAGGATTAGCCGTCTGATCGCTTGTTCATTTCTGCTGATCAGAGCGGCAGAGCTCTGATCAGCTGAAATGCTGCTGTCCTGTTAAAGCCAGCCGGCTGTAACAGGATGTGAGTCATGATAACGAGAGGAGTCATCACATAACCCTGTGCTACCATGGCAACCATCGGCTTCTCATAATTGCGTTACGGGGCCTCCGATGGCGGTGTAGAAAGGCAATTGGAATAGTCATGGGCCCTCGTGTGGATTACCACAGACCTGCGTGTTTTTGGGGTTAATAAAGGAGTGAAATAGGGTATTGTTTTTATCTTATTTTGTGTTTGTGATTATTTCTTTTCACTTCCAGATTAGTAATGGGGGTAGGGTTTTCATAGACCCTGCCATTACTAATCTAGAGCTTAGTGGCAGCTGTGAGCTGTTATTAACCCCTTATTAGCCTGATTGCCACCGCACCAGTGCAATCGGGAAGAGCCGGATAAAGTGCCAGGATTGTCACATATAATGGATGTGACAATCCTGGGTGGCTGTGGGCTGCTATTGTTATAACGCGCCTGCTTTAATCTTATTTTATTTAATTTTCCTTTATTTATTTTTTATTTCCAAAGGTTCCGGATCATTATCCGGAGTTCCCTGAGAACTCCAGGCCCGGGTCCAGTACTCGGGTATTTTTAAAATCGCTCGGATCCTAAATTTTACAGTCCGGGTCTGTCCATCACTAATCAATAGACAAACAAAAAAGTGCATGGTGTTTATGTAGTTGTGTAAACAGAAATATGATATTCAAAATTAAAAATGACATGCCATAAGGCAAGCAAAATCAAGAAATGCAAGAAACTAAATTATTGAGTAAATGTATTAAATATTAGTTGTATCCAAACTATAATTAAATTGTTGTACAATGTTTTTCTCCACTTTTCTTAAGCGGGCTTTACACGCTACGACATCGCTAATGCGGAGTCATTGGGGTCACGGAATTCGTGACGCACATCCGGCCGCATTAGCGATGCCGTTGCGTGTGACATCGATTAGCGATTTTGCATCGTTGCAAAACAGTGAAAAATCGCTAATCGGCGACACGGGGGTCCATTCCCAATTATCGTTACTTCAGCAGTAACGAGGTTGTTCCTCGTTCCTGCGGCATCACACATCGCTGCGTGTGACGCCGCAGGAGCGAGGAACGTCTCCCTACCAGCCTCCCGGCCGCTATGCGGAAGGAAGGAGGTGGGCGGGATGTTACGTCCCGCTCATCTCCACCCCTCCGCTGCGATTGGGCGGCGGTTCAGTGACGTCGCTGTGACGCCGCACGGACCGCCCCCTTAGAAAGGAGGCGGTTCGCCGGTCACAGCGACGTCGCCGGACAGGTAAGTATGTGTGACGGCTCTGGGCGATGTTGTGCGCCACGGGCAGCGATATGCCCGTGTCGCGCAACAGATGGGGGCGGGTACGCACACTAGCGATATCGGGACCGATATCGCAGTGTGTAAAGTAGCCTTTAGATAATAATCTTTTTTCTTATTTTCTCATAGGCACTTCATTCAGGGAAAAGACCCAATCAAAATCAACATCTAAGTTACTGAGCGGGTCGCGTGAAGTACCTCAAAATTTGCAGACCACCACAGGTATGGTTTTAGCATATACAGACCTCTAAATTATGGATAAAAAAACTATTAAAAATAATTTTAACACAAACAGTCCCATTCTCACACCACATAAAAATACCCAATTAAAGAAAGCAGCCAAAGCTCTCATTGAGCCCAATAGGAGTCCTTGTGTCCAATCTATAAATAAAGTGACTCAAGTTGCGCAAGGGCCTTAAAAAGGTTACCACCTCTAACCTCTGATCTATGGCCTTTATAATTAATTTGCTTGAGTCAGATTTATGGTACAATTGGAAATGTTTTGGTAGGGATTTTAGGTGTTCCGTCTCATGCAGAGTCTTTGTTTTCTCAATGTCCCTGATGCGCTCACGGACTCACACCTTTAACCCCCTAACCCCTGGACGATTTTTCCGTTTTTGTTTTTTGCTCCCCTTTTTCCGAGAGTCGTAACTTTTTTATTTTTCCCGTCAATCTTGCCATAAGAGGGCTTGTTTTTTGCGGGACGTATTGGTCTTTTAAGTGAAACCATGAGTTTTAACATATATGGTACTGGAAAACAGCAAAAAATTTCCACGTGCGGAAAAATTACAAAAAAGTGTGATTGGACAATGGTGTATGGGGTACTTTATTCACCGTGTTCACTTTATGGTAAAACTGATGGGTGGGTGTGATACTTCAGGTTGGTATGAGTTCGTTGATACCAAACATGTTTAGGTTTACTTTTATCTAAGGGGTTAAAAAAAGGTTTGTCTAAAAAATTGGAGCACTTTCAGCGCCATTTTCTGCAACTTATAGTGTTCCCATTTTTCGGGATATGGAGCTCACTAATGGCTTATTTGTTTGCATTTTTAGCTGAACCATTTTTTCGCAGATGCTGCGTTTTGACTCCCTGGTATTGCATTTTGCTCAAAATTTGCGAAGACCAAAAAACTTAACTTTTGCCGGTTGGAATTTTCTTTGTCGCTCCATTGGGAGACCCAGACAATTGGGGTGTATAGCTTCTGCCTCCGGAGGCCACACAAAGTATTACACTTTAAAAAGTGTAACCCCTCCCCTCTGCCTATACACCCTCCCGTGCATCACGGGCCCATCAGTTTTTATGCTTTGTGTTGAAGGAGGCACACATTCACACAATGCTCCACATTTTAGTCAGCAGCAGCTGCTGATTATATCGGATGGAAGAAAAGAGGGCCCCTAACAGGGCCCCCGGCATGCTTCCTTCTCACCCCACTGAGTCGGCGGTGTTGTTAAGGTTGAGGTACCCATTGCGGCTACGCAGGCTGGAGCCCACATGCCGTTTTCCTTCCCCATCCCTTAGGGGCTCTGGGTGAAGTGGGATCCATAACCGGTCATCCAGGCACTGGGACCGGGCTCCCTCCACAGCCCCTGGGGGAATCTGCTGGACAGGAGACTGAGTATCGTCAGGGACAGGGCCCTGCATCTACAGGTACTCTGTGTCCCCTTTGGGACAGCGCATGGAGCACCTTGGCCTCAGACGCTGCAGCGACTGCGGTGTTGATTTTTGACCGGGACTACCGCGCCGACCGTGCCTGCTTGCCGGCCGCGGTTTTTACTTTAGTCCCCGGCTTTTGCGGCCTAGTGCATTAAACTCCCGCCCCCGGGCCTGCCAGTCAGGGGTAAGGGCGGGACGGTCGGTCTGACGCCGACAGTGAGGGCTGGAGCACACGTAGCTGTCCTCCTCCCCCCTCACTAATCACTCTGGGGCACCAGATTCCCGCACTTTTGTAAGTTACGCCCACGGCTCCCTCCTCCCCTGTGAACGCCGACAGCCATGTTTTAACACATTCTGCCGGTGGAGGACTTCTGGCAGCAGCTCTGGGAGACCCGAGGCAGGGAATCTGGTGGCCACACACCGCTGGAGCGGTCGGTAAGCCACACCGGTCACCCGGTGCTGGTCCCCCTAGAGTGCTGAACTGTATATAGATACATTATATTTGTATACATTTTCCGGTTCGGCTGTACCATTAGCTTGTGGCTATATACCCTCAGTGATCACGCTCCTGGGAGACAACAGCATGTCGTTCACAAGGAGCAAGGGTGCCAAGACACAGGGTTATTTTGCTACCTGTACCTCTTGTGCGGCTATGCTACCTGCAGGTTCCACCTACCCTCACTGTGAGCAATGCTCGGGCACTGGGGCACTCGCTCAGCCGGAGCCTGAGACACTAGGGGGTCCCTCGGCCCAGGTAGAACTGCCAGCTCCCCCTGTCCAGATAGCAGGGACAGAGTTTGCCGTTTTAGCTGACAAACTCTCTGAGTCGCTTTCACATTCCATGACTCAGTCTATGGATAAATGGTCTGCTAAGTTTCTAGAGGCTTTGCAGTCCAGACCGGCCCTTACACAGGCCCCGGGCACTGCGGGATCACCCCCAGGCCCCTCTCGGTCTGCGACGAAGCGTGCTCCTGGTGTGGCCTCTAGTTATTACGTGGAGGACTCCGGCACGGACCGCAGTCCCAGACCAGCTAAGCGGGCTCGCTTAGAATCTTCCCCGACTTCATCACGCTGTTCGGGGTCTCAGCTTGAGGATTCCATAGAGGATGAGACGGAGGTCGCAGCCCAGGACTCTGACCCTGACGTTGCTCTCAATCTTGATACACCTGAAGGGGACGCCATAGTAAATGACCTTATAGCGTCCATCAACCAGGTGCTAGATCTTTCTCCTCCAACTCCGCTTGTAGAGGAGTCGGCTTCACAACAGGAGAAACACCAGTTTAGGTTTCCTAAACGTACACGGAGTGCTTTCTTCGATCACTCTAACTTTAGAGATGCTGTCCAGAAGCACAGGGCTTTCCCGGACAAGCGCTTTACTAAACGTCTTAATGACACATGTTACCCCTTCCCCTCTGACGTGGTTAAGGGTTGGGCTCAATGTCCCAAGGTGGATCCTCCAGTCTCTAGACTGGCGGCTAGATCCGTAGTAGCAGTGGCTGACGGTGCATCGCTCAAGGATGCCACGGACAGGCAGATAGAGCTCCTACTCAAATCCATCTATGAAGCCATAGGCGCGTCTTTTGCCCCAGCCTTTGCAGCAGTGTGGGCACTCCAGGCTATCTCAGCTTGTCTGTCTGAGATTAATGCGGTCACCCGTACCGCTGCGCCACAAGTAGCACCTTTGACCTCTCAGGCGTCAGTATTTGCATCCTACGCCATGAATGCTGTCCTGGACTCGTCTAGCCGTACAGGGGTAGCATCCGCCAATTCTGTGGCAGTCCGCAGGGCCATGTGGCTACGCGAATGGAAGGCAGACTCTGCTTCCAAAAAGTTCTTGACCGATTTGCCGTTTTCTGGCGACCGACTGTTTGGCGAGCGATTGGATGAAATTATTAAGCAATCCAAGGGAAAGGACTCGTCCTTGCCCCAGCCCAAACCAAACAGACCTCAGCAACGGAAAGTTCAAGCGAGGTTTCGGTCCTTTCGGCCCTCAGCCAGATCCCAATCCTCCTCGTCCAACAGGCCACAGAAGAGCCAGAGAAACTCTTCTGCATGGCGGTCTAAGTCACGTCCTCCAAAGACCGCCGGAGGCACCGTCTCCAAGGCGGCCTCCTCATGACTCTCGGCTGCCCCAAACCGCATCCTCGGTCGGTGGCAGGCTCTCCCGCTTTTGCGACGCCTGGTGGCCACATGTCCAAGACCGATGGGTGAGAGACATTCTGTCTCACGGTTACAGGATAGAGTTCAGCTCTCGTCCTCTGACTCGCTTTTTCAGAACATCTCCGCCCCCCGAGCGAACCGTTGCGCTTTTTCAGGCGGTGGACACTCTGAAGTCAGAAGGAGTGGTGATCCCCGTTCCCCTTCAGGAACGCGGTCGCGGTTTTTACTCCAACCTGTTCGTGGTGCCAAAAAAGGACGGCTCATTCCGTCCCGTTTTGGACCTCAAATTGCTCAACAGACATGTGAGAACCAGGCGGTTTCGCATGGAATCCCTCCGATCGGTCATCACTTCGATGTCCCAAGGAGACTTCCTAGCATCAATCGACATCAAAGACGCCTATCTCCATGTGCCGATCGCTCCAGAGCATCAACGCTTCTTGCGTTTCGCCATTGGGGATGAACACCTTCAGTTTGTGGCACTGCCTTTCGGCCTGGCGACAGCCCCACGGGTCTTCACCAAGGTCATGGCATCCGTTGTAGCGGTCCTACATTCTCAGGGCCACTCGGTGATCCCTTACCTAGACGATCTCCTAGTAAAGGCACCCTCCCGGGTGGCTTGTCAACACAGTCTGACCGTTGCTCTGGAGACTCTCCAGAGGTTCGGGTGGATCATCAATTTTCCAAAGTCAAAATTGACTCCGACCCAGTCACTGACTTACCTCGGGATGGAGTTTCATACTCTCTCAGCGATAGTCAAGCTGCCGCTGGACAAACAGCAGTCGCTGCAAACAGGGGTGCAATCCCTTCTTCAGGCCCAGTCGCACCCCTTGAGGCGCCTCATGCACTTCCTGGGGAAGATGGTGGCAGCAATGGAGGCAGTTCCATTTGCGCAATTTCATCTGCGTCCACTCCAATGGGACATTCTCCGCAAATGGGACAAGAGATCGGCGTCCTTAGACAGGAACGTCTCTCTTTCTCTGGCAACCAAGACCTCTCTTCAGTGGTGGCTTCTCCCCACTTCTCTGTCGAAAGGAAAATCCTTTCTGCCCCCATCCTGGGCTGTGGTCACGACGGACGCGAGCCTGTCAGGATGGGGAGCGGTTTTTCTCCACCACAAGGCTCAGGGAACCTGGACTCCGACAGAGTCCTCCCTTCAGATCAATGTTCTGGAGATAAGGGCAGTGTATCTAGCCCTCAAAGCGTTCCATCGGTGGCTGGAGGGCAGGCAGATACGCGTACAGTCGGACAACGCCACGGCGGTTGCGTACATCAACCACCAGGGCGGCACTCGCAGTCGTCAAGCCTTCCAAGAAGTCCGGCGGATTCTGCTGTGGGCGGAGGCCACAGCCTCCACCATCTCCGCGGTTCACATCCCGGGCGTAGAAAACTGGGAAGCAGACTTTCTCAGTCGCCAGGGCATGGACGCGGGGGAATGGTCTCTCCACCCGGACGTGTTTCAAGAGATCTGTTGCCGCTGGGGAACGCCGGACGTCGATCTCATGGCGTCTCGGCACAACAACAAGGTCCCGGCCTTCATGGCACGGTCTCAGGATCACAGAGCTCTGGCGGCGGACGCCTTAGTTCAGGATTGGTCGCAGTTTCAACTGCCTTATGTATTCCCTCCTCTGGCAATGCTGCCCAGAGTGTTGCGCAAGATCAGGTCCGACTGCCGCCGCGCCATCCTCGTCGCTCCAGATTGGCCGAGGCGGTCGTGGTACCCGGATCTGTGGCACCTCACGGTGGGTCAACCGTGGGCGCTCCCAGACCGACCAGACTTGCTGTCTCAAGGGCCATTTTTCCATCTGAATTCTGCGGCCCTCAACCTGACTGTGTGGCCATTGAGTCCTGGCTCCTAGCGTCCTCAGGGTTATCTCAAGATGTCATTGCCACTATGAGACAGGCCAGGAAACCAACGTCAGCCAAGATCTATCACAGAACTTGGAGGATCTTCTTAGCCTGGTGCTCTGAGAAGGGGTTTACCCCCTGGCCGTTTGCCTTACCCAGGTTTCTTTCCTTCCTTCAAGCTGGATTGGACAAGGGTTTGTCCCTCGGCTCTCTCAAGGGACAAGTATCGGCGCTATCCGTATTTTTTCAAAAGCGTCTAGCCAGGCTTCCGCAGGTCCGCACGTTCCTGCAGGGAGTTTGCCACATAGTCCCACCTTACAAGCGTCCGCTGGAACCCTGGGATCTCAACACGGTTCTACGGGCTCTTCAAAAACCACCTTTTGAGCCGCTGCGGGATGTCTCTCTATCACGTCTTTCGCAGAAGGTGGCATTTCTAGTGGCGGTTACATCACTCCGAAGAGTGTCAGAGCTTGCAGCGCTGTCATGCAAAGCCCCTTTCCTGGTATTTCACAAGGATAAGGTGGTTCTGCGTCCTGTCCCGGAATTTCTCCCTAAGGTGGTATCCCCTTTTCATCTCAATCAGGATATCTCCTTACCTTCATTTTGCCCTCATCCAGTTCACCAATGTGAAAAGGATTTGCATTTGTTAGATCTAGTGAGGGCTCTCCGGATTTTCGTGTCTCGCACGGCGCCATTGCGCCGTTCTGATGCGCTTTTTGTCCTTGTCGCTGGCCAGCGTAAGGGGTCGCAGGCTTCCAAGTCAACCTTGGCTCGGTGGATCAAGGAACCGATTTTTAAAGCCTACCGTTCTTCTGGGCTTCCGATTCCTTCAGGGCTGAAAGCCCATTCTACCAGAGCCGTGGGTGCATCCTGGGCATTGCGGCACCAGGCTACGGCTCAGCAGGTGTGTCAGGCGGCTACCTGGTCGAGTCTGCACACTTTCACAAAACACTATCAGGTGCATGCCTATGCTTCGGCAGATGCCAGCCTAGGTAGGCGAGTCCTTCAGGCGGCGGTTGCCCACCTGTAAGAGGGGGCCGTTGTTTCAGCTCTTTTTATCGAGGTATTCTTTTACCCACCCAGGGACTGCTTTTGGACGTCCCAATTGTCTGGGTCTCCCAATGGAGCGACAAAGAAGAAGGGAATTTTGTTTACTTAACGTAAATTCCTTTTCTTCTAGCTCCTATTGGGAGACCCAGCACCCGCCCCTGTTCCCTTCGGGCTGTTTGTTCTTTTGTGTACACATGTTGTTCATGTTGAATTGTTCTTTTGGTTCATGGTTTCAGTTCTCCGAACATCCTTCGGATTGAATTTACCTTAGACCAATTTATAAGTTTCCTCCTTCCTGCTTTGGCACCAAAACTGATGGGCCCGTGATGCACGGGAGGGTGTATAGGCAGAGGGGAGGGGTTACACTTTTTAAAGTGTAATACTTTGTGTGGCCTCCGGAGGCAGAAGCTATACACCCCAATTGTCTGGGTCTCCCAATAGGAGCTAGAAGAAAAGGAATTTACGGTAAGTAAACAAAATTCCCTTCTTTGTTACAGCTACGCCGTCTACCGATCATATTAATTCATTTTATATTTTGATAGACTGGGCATTTCTGAACTCTGTATTACCAAATGAGTGTATATTTTTTATTTTTTTAACCCTTTGATTTTTAGTGGGGCGAATGGGGAGTGATTTAAATTTTTAGTTGTTTTTTTTAATTCTTTAAAACTTTTTTTTAAACTTTTTTTATTTTAATAGTCCCCCTAGGGGTAAGGATTAGCTGTCTGATCGCTTGTTCATTTCTGCTGATCAGAGCGGCAGAGCTCTGATCAGCTGAAATGCTGCTGTCCTGTTACAACCAGCCGGCTGTAACAGGATGTGAGTCATGATAGCGACATGAGTCATGACATAACCCTGTGCTACCATGGCAACCATCGGCTTCCCGTGATCGCATCACGGGGACTCCGATGGCGTCGAGGAAAGGAAATTTCCCTGCCATGGCCATTTACATTGCGCTGTCAGTATTTGACAGCGCGGTCTAAGGGATTAAAAGGCATGGGTGAATCGTGGATCTACCTTTGCTTGTAAGCTACACATGTCTGCTGTTCAGATCAGCATATATGTGCGGAAATCGGTGCCGGTTTACTGCAGCAGCAGCCGACGATGATTACACCGCCATTATCTACGATGTACCCAGTACGTCCAATGTCTGTAAGAGGTTAAGTCGCTTGTGGTCATTCCTATGTAGATTTTCTGGCATGGAGACTGGGCGTAATAAATCACGCCCTTAGAAGCACAAATATGTTGGTGATTTATTGTGTAAGTTTGTGTTCCTTCCGATTTTTTAATGGGAATCTGTCACCAGATTTGGGGACTACAAGCTGTGTCCAATACCACTGAGTTCTTATATACAGCATTCCAAAATACTGTATATAAGAGCCTAGGCCGCTCTGTAAAACGGAAAAAGTACTTTTATAATACTCACCTAGGGTGGGTCCAGTCCAATGGGTGTCGCAGCTCTCCAGTGCGGTGCCTCCTCTTTCAGGTCTGACGCATCCTCTCTGCTGCGATCTTAGGCCTCCTTCTTCCTAGTCCGGTGTGGATGATGTGTCTACGTCATCCACACGAGCCGACATTGCGGTCCTGCGCAGGCGCATTCATCTGCCCTGCTGATCAAAGTACTGTAATGAGCAGGCGCGAGGAAAGGTTAACCCCTTCACGACCGACCGACTTTACACTTTCCGGTATTTGTGGGGAGTTTGCCATTCTTCTGACAGACGTAACTTTTTTATTTTTCAGTCAATATGGTCATGTGAGGGCTCAATTTTTGCAGAATGAGCTGTAATTTTAAATGAAACCGTGAGTTTTACCATGCAGTGTACTGTAAAATGGCAAAAAAATTCCAAATGTGGAGAAATTGCAAAAAAAAGTGTGATTGCTCTATTGTTTTTGAGACATTTTATTCACTGTGTTCACTATATGGTAAACCTGATGTGCTGCTGTGATGCCTGAGGTTACTGCAAGTTTGTAGACACCAAACATGAATAGGTTTACTTTTATCTAAGGGGTTAAAAAAATAATCAGAAGTTTGTCCGAAAAAAGTGACGGACGTTTCTTCATTGTTCCTTATGGGAGACCCAGACCATGGGTGTATAGCTTCTGCCTCCGGAGGACACACAAAGTACTACACTAAAAAGTGTAGCTCCTCCCTCCGAGCATATACACCCCCTGGATGACCAAATCTAGCCAGTTCAATGCTTTGTGTTCAGGAGGTCACACATCCACACATGCATTCATTTTTGATTTTTGATTTTAAAGAGTTGGAAGAAAAGCGGGTCCAAGCTGGACTCCCGGCATGTCCCTTCTCACCCCACTGTGTCGGCGGTGCTGTTAAGGTTGATTTTACAAGGCTGGAGCCTTACATGCCGCGCTCCTTCACCATCCCCCGGGCTCTGGCTTGAAGTGGGAGCCATCACGGTTCTCACTGCTTTGCAGGAGACCGGTCTCCATCCGCAGCCCTTTCAGGACCCTGCAGGACGGAGCGCTCATCCCTCAGGGACCTGGCCCTGCGTCTCATAAGCTAAGTATTGAGACGTTATTGAGGGGTCCCTTGTACATTTATTGTGGGGAGAGTGTGTTATTTAACTTTGCTGTGATTCCGGCCGGTTCTCTGGTTTTTTTCCTGAGAACCGCGCCGAGGGTGCCTGCTCGTCGGCCGCATGGAAAAATGTAGGCCCTGGCTTCGGCTGCGGCCTACTTTCGGTTTCACTGCCCCTGCATGTCAGTCATGCAGGGGGACAGTGCGGCGCCGCCCACCGGCCGTTCAGCACAGGGGAGGACACTCCTCTCTGAGGAGATGTTTCCCTCCCCTGTATTTCTCCTTGGCCCTCCGGTTCCCGCTCTTGGACTAAACCCCGCCCCCCCTCCTCACTCCGGCGCCATTTTATCAGCGTTCACACACTGATCGGCGCTGGCTGCTGCAGCTCTGCAATCTGTCTGGGGGTCCAAGCTGTGGAATCCGGAGGGCACACAAAACGGTCTGGTAAGCCACAACCTCTGGTTGTGGACTTTCTTATACACTCTCTGGGGGTCATTCTGAAGGAGTGTGTTCTTTACTGCAGAGCCTCCACCTCAGCAGCATGTCTCTCACTAGGAGCAAGGCTGCAAGGCTTTACTCTATATGCACTGCATGTAAGCTCATACTGCTGAACCGAGCACATATCCACATTGTGATGCCTGCTCTAACATGGTGATGCCTCAGCCTGGAGTCTCCCCAGGGGTCCCTCCGGCTGCTCCAGCCCCGGTGGCTGAACCCCCGGCTTGGGTAGCATCGTTTTCTAAAGCTATCTCCCAGTCCTTTGCCGACTCCATGGGACAGCTGTCCCGGACTCTGCTGACCATGCATCAGCCCCCTTCTCAGGGCGCCTCTGCTGCTCCGACTCGCTCTGCAGAGCTCACAGAGGATTTTTCATCTGTTCCCAGACCCCGTCCTCCTAAACGGAGACGCAGGGACTCTTCTCCTTCCTCGTCCCATGGCTCTGATTCACGAGCTGAATCGCAGGGCGAGGAGGATGCCTTTACTGTGGGCTCGGACGCTACCTCTATGTACCCCATTGATCTAACCGAAGGTGATGCACATGTTAGTGATTTGATTGCGTCCATTAATTCCGTACTGAACCTCAATCCACCAGTGTCAGAGGAACAAGCCTCTCTGGTAGAAAAACACCAGTTTACCTCACCTAAGAGAGCAAGGAGTATGTTTTTTAACCACTCCAGTTTTCAGGCCACTGTGACCAAACCCAGGGCCTGTCCTGACAAACGCTTTCCAAAGCGTAGTTCTGATGACCGTTTTCCCTTTCCACCAGAGGTGGTCAAGGAGTGGGCTCATTCACCAAAGGTAGATCCTCCGGTGTCTAGAATCTCAGCCCGGACAGTTGTATCTGTGGTGGATGGCACCTCACTTAAGGATTCCACTGACCGCCAGGTTGACCTTCTGGCCAAATCTGTATATGAAGTGGCAGGGGCCTCGTTCTCCCCGTCTTTTGCAGCAGTGTGGGCTCTTAAGGCCGTCTCTGCTTCTCTGGCGGAGATGCATTCCCTCACCAGGGACTCTATGCCCGAAATGGTTGCCTTAACGTCCCAGGATTCGGCTTTTTCATACTATGCCATGTCTGCCATTCTGGAGGCTTCTCACCGCACGGCGGTGGCTTCCGCTAATTCCCTCGCGATCCGCAGGATCTTGTAGCTTCGAGAGTGGAAAGCAGACGCTTCTTCCAAGAAGTACCTTGCTGGGCTCCCTTTTGCTGGGTCCCAGCTGTTCGGTGAACAACTGGATGAAATTATTAAGGATGTTACTGGCGGAAAGAGTACTTCCTTGCCACAAACTAAAACCAGGAAACCTGTCCAGGGCAGGAACCAGTCGAGGTTTCGTTCCTTTCGTTCCTCTAACTGGTCATCCTCTAAGCCCTCAGCCTCGTCCACTAACTCAGCCAAGGATCGAAAACCCAGCTGGCGCACGAAGCCGCGTCCTCAGAAGAACGGAGGAGCCGCTGCCACTAAGGCAGCCTCCTCTTGACTATCTGGCCGCGCCAGCAACGTCCTTGGTCGGTGGCAGGCTCTCCCACTTTGGCGATGTGTGGTTTCAACACGTCTCTGATCAGTGGGTGCGGGATATCATCTCCCACGGCTACAGGATAGAATTCTCTTCCAGCCCGCCAAACAGATTTTTTCTGTCCACTCCCCCCTGCTCCAAAGCCGCCGCCTTCTCTCAGGCCGTGGCATCCTTGCAGGCCAACGGAGTAATTGTACCGGTTCCCGCCCGGGAACCGTTCAGAGGTTTCTACTCAAATCTCTTCCTAGTCCCCAAGAAGGACGGTTCCTTCCGGCCCATCCTGGATCTCAAGCTTCTCAACAAGCATGTTCAGGTGCGGCACTTTCGCATGGAATCTCTGCGATCAGTCATTGCCTCAATGACCCAAGGAGATTTTCTAGCATCCATTGACATCAGAGATGCCTATTTGCATGTGCCAATTGCAGTTTCACACCAGTGTTGGCTACGTTTTGCAATCGGAGAGGAACATTTCCAATTCGTGGCTCTCCCCTTCGGGTTAGCCACGGCCCCTCGAGTATTCACCAAGGTCATGGCAGCTGTGGTTGCGGTTCTGCACCTCCAGGGGTTGGCAGTAATTCCTTACCTGGACGACCTTCTAGTCAAGGTTTCATCCAGTGCAGACTGTCATCGGAGTGTCTCGCTCACTCTCGCCACGCTTGTTCAATTCGGGTGGCTTGTCAATCTGCCCAAGTCCACTCTGACCCCGACCCAGAAACTTACGTACCTAGGGATGCAATTCGAGACTCTGCCGGCACTTGTGAAGCTGCCCTTAATCAAACAGCAGTCCCTTCATCTGGCGGTGCGCTCTCTGTTGAGGCCCCGCCGTCATTCCATCAGGCACCTCATGCAGGTGCTGGGTCAGATGGTGGCGTCAATGGAAGCGGTTCCCTTTGCCCAGTTCCATCTGCGTCCCCTGCAGCTGGACATTCTCCGCTGTTGGGACAAGCGGACCTCTTCCTTGCACAGGCTAGTGGCTCTGTCGCCACAGACCAGGAGCTCTCTTCAGTGGTGGCTTCGGCCCCTCTCGCTATCCCAGGGACGCTCCTTTCTGATCCCGTCCTGGGTGATTCTCACCACGGATGCCAGTCTATCCGGCTGGGGAGCAGTGTTTCTCCACCACCGAGCACAGGGCACTTGGACTCCGTCCGAATCAGCCCTCTCGATCAATGTGCTGGAAATCAGAGCTGTGCTCCTAGCTCTCGTAGTTTTTCACCACCTGTTGGCGGGCAAGCACATTCGAGTCCAGTCAGACAACGCGACAGCGGTTGCCTACATCAATCACCAGGGCGGGACTCGCAGCCGCCTAGCAATGTTGGAGGTTCAATGTATCCTTCAGTGGACGGAGGACTTCAAGTCCACCATATCCGCAGTCCACATCCCAGGCGTAGAAAACTGGGAGGCAGATTATCTCAGCCGTCAAACCGTGGACAGCGGCGAGTGGGCCCTGCATCCGGCAGTGTTCCGGTCAATCTGCCGCAAGTGGGGCACTCCGGAAGTGGATCTCATGGCATCCCGGCACAACAACAAGGTCCCGGTTTACGTGGCTCGCTCCCACGATCCTCAGGCCTTGGCAGCGGATGCGCTGGTTCAGGATTGGTCCCAGTTCCGTCTGGCCTACGTGTTTCCCCCTCTACATCTCTTGCCCAGAGTCCTGCGCAAGATCAGAATGGAGGGCCGTCGGGTCATAATCATTGCTCCAGACTGGCCCAGGCGAGCTTGGTACCCAGACCTGCTCCGTCTGTCCGTAGAGGTGCCGTGGCATCTCCCGGACCGCCCAGACCTTCTCTCACAAGGTCCGTTTTTCGCCAGAATTCTGCGGCTCTCAGATTGACGGCGTGGCTCTTGAGTCCTGGATCCTGACGGCTTCAGGCATTCCTTCCGAGGTCATCTCCACTATGACTCAGGCTCGGAAGTCTTCCTCGGCCAGGATTTACCACAGGACTTGGAGAATTTTCCTGTCCTGGTGTCGCTCTTCCGGACATGCTCCTTGACCTTTTTCCTTGCCGACCATCCTGTCCTTTCTACAGTCCGGTCTGCAGCTAGGACTATCCCTCAATTCCCTCAAGGGACAGGTCTCGGCTCTGTCAGTGTTGTTCCAGCGGCATATCGCCCGACTGGCCCAGGTGCGCACCTTCATGCAGGGCGCATCTCACATCATTCCTCCTTATCGGCGGCCTTTGGATCCCTGGGACCTTAATCTGGTCCTCACGGCCTTACAGAAACCCCCCTTTGAGCCTCTTAGGGAGGTTTCTTTCTTTCGACTTTCCCAGAAAGTGGTCTTTCTGGTGGCCATAACTTCTCTCAGGAGAGTCTCTGATTTGGCTGCTCTCTCTTCGGAGTCACCCTTTTTGGTTTTTCACCAAGACAAGGTGATTCTCCGTCCGACTCCGGACTTTCTCCCTAAGGTGGTGTCTCCTTTCCACCTTAACCAGGACATTTCATTGCCTTCCCTTTGTCCGGCCCCTGTGCATCGCTTTGAGAAAGTGTTGCATACTTTAGATTTGGTGCGGCCGCTCCGGATCTATATGTCACGCACCGCTGCTCTTAGGCGGTGCACCTCTCTTTTTGTGCTGACCACAGGTCAGCGCAAGGGTCTCTCGGCTTCTAAACCGACCCTAGCTCGTTGGATTAGGTCGGCCATATCCGATACCTACCAATGTACTCAGGTGCCTCCCCCGCCGGGGATTAAGGCGCACTCGACCAGAGCTGTCGGTGCCTCTTGGGCTTTCAGGCACCAGGCTACGGCTCAGCAGGTCTGTCAGGCTGCCACTTGGTCTAGTCTGCACACCTTTTCGAAGCACTACCAAGTGCATGCTCATGCTTCGGCAGATGCGAGCTTGGGCAGACGCATCCTTCAGGCGGCTGTCGCCCATTTGTGAAGTTAGGTTTTGCCTACTTCTCAGTTTTCTGTTTATTTCCCACCCATGGACTGCTTTGAGACGTCCCATGGTCTGGGTCTCCCATAAGGAACGATGAAGAAAAAGAGAATTTTGTTTACTTACCGTAAATTCTTTTTCTTATAGTTCCGACATGGGAGACCCAGCACCCTCCCTGTTGCCTGTTGGCAGTTCTTGTTCCGTGTGTTTTCACCGGCTGTTGTTGTAGACAGAGGTTCCGGTTATTCCGGGTTTTACTCTATCTCTACTTGTGGGTGGATGTCCTCCTTCAGCTTTTGCACTAAACTGGCTAGATTTGGTCATCCAGGGGGTGTATATGCTCGGAGGGAGGAGCTACCTTTTTAGTGTAGTACTTTGTGTGTCCTCCGGAGGCAGAAGCTATACACCCATGGTCTGGGTCTCCCATGTCGGAACTATAAGAAAAAGAATTTACGGTAAGTAAACAAAATTCTCTTTTTTGCGCCATTTTCTGAGACCCATAGCGTTCTCATTTTTTTAAATCTATGGCTCAGTTATGGCTTTTTTTTGTATCTCGAGCTGACGTTTTTAACAGTATCATTTTTGCGCAGATGCTATGTTTTCATTGCCTGTTATTGCATTTTGCTTAAAATTTGTGGCAACCAAAAAGCGTAATTTTGGCATTTGGAATTTTTTTGCTGCTACGCCATTTACCAAACAGAACAAATGATTTTATATTATGATATATATTCGGACTGAAGACAGCGATACCAAATGTGTGAATATATTTTTTTTTAACCCTTTATTTTTCAGTGGGGCAAAAAAGGGATGATTTGAACTTTTAGGTGTTTTTACTTTTTTTTTTACTTTTTCAAAACTTTTTCTTAAATTTTTTTTTAAATTTGACTAGTACCCCTAGGGGGCTATTAGGATCAGCTGTCTGATCACTCATTTATTTATCCCAATCAGAGCAGCACAATTTAGACTGGGAGAAATTATCATCTCTTGTAACAGCCAGTATTTGGCTTTTTCTTACAGGACCTGAGTCATGTGAGCTACAGGAGTCATCACATGATCCTGTGCTATCATGATAGCCACCAGATCGTTAAGGGGTTAAAGATCTCTTACGCATATGCACTACAATACATGGATCTGCTTTGAGCAGGGCAGATCAAAGTGCGCCTGCGCAGGACCTCAATGCCAGCTAGTGAGCATGATGTAGGACGCGTCATGCACATGGGCCTCAGAAGAAGGAGGATGGCGATCGCCGCAGAGAGGAAATGCCGGACTAGAGAGAGGAGGCAATGGGTTTGAGATAATGATCAATAACTTTGCTAGCTATTTCATCATCAGCTGACGGTCTCCTTTTTTTCTCAGCCCCAGATCCCCTTGAGTGGAGCCCCAAAAATTGGTCTGTGCGATTTCTTCCTGTAAGCTCCCAAAGTAAGTCTGCCATCTTGTCTTTCTTCTTCCTGCTCCAGCTGTAAGGCTACTTTCACATTTGACAGGATGCAAACCGCATATGACCGGATCCTGTGGATTGAATGTGCAACGCATGCAACCGCAATTGTTAGTTTATTGTATGCTTCTACTTCTACTTGTGATGGATCAAGGGGAACACAGAATTTATCGTCTGGCACTGGAGTCAGCTGATCGGGAATAAGCTGAACTCCTGATCTCACAGCCCGCACACGCTGTGAAGGATGCAGGTTAACAGCAATCACTGCCTGCTGCCGATCACGTGTGACCATGTTCGGGCTGTGTGGTCATGAGTTCAGCTGAGTTCAGATCAGCTGACTCCAGTGTTGGCCGATTGCTTGTTCTGTGTCCCCCTGCATCCATCGCAGAGTGTGCGGGCTGGAGTTCAACAGAGTTCAGATCAGCTGACTCCAGTGTCGGCCGAATTCAGCTGACCTCACAGGCAGCACACGCTGCGATGGATGCAGGGGGACCCAGAACAAGTAATCGGCCAACACTGGAGTCAGCTGATCAGATTACTTGATCTGCTGGCTGTATGGTTAGAAGTAGGGATGAGTGTGCACTAAAAATGCTCGGGTTCTCGGTTGCCCATGAGTATTTTTTTTTTTAAATTCATTAAAAAATAAACAAAAACCCCAAACACATAACCCTAACTCTAGGGTTAGGGGGTCAAAAAATAAAATGTGTGGACTCCCGCTGCATTTTCTATTGCTAAGGTAACCCGAGCAGCTACTGGCTGCTAACCCCCACTGCTTATATGACCTTCACTGGCAATGGAAAATCCAGGGAAGCCCTTTTTTTAACGTTTTTTGCCGAAAAACTAAAAAAAAAGACAGCTTCACCCTGTTTTTGTATGCTAGCAGGGTACAGCAAGCAGGTACGCGCTGCCCCCAACCCCCAGCTGCCTATTTGTACTTGGTTGGGAACCAAAAATACAGGGAAGCCCTTTTTTAATTATTTCATGAATTTCATGAAATAATTAAAAAAAACAAAAAAAAACACATGGGCTTTGCCCAATTTTTGTGACGAGCCAGGTACAACTAGGCAGCTGGAGATGGGAATACGCAGTGCAGGGTGGCCCAAGCTTTCTTGGCCCCCCCCGCTGCGAATTGCAGTCAACAGTCACCCCAGAAAATGGCGCTTTCTTAAAAGCGCTATCTTCTGGCGTTGTATCCAACATCTCTCCCAGCGGCCGTGGTGCCGGGTGGCATGTTGGGTAATAAGGGGTTAATACCAGCTTTGTTTTAACTGCTGGTATAAAGCCTGAGATTGCTAATGTCAGGCCAAGTTTGACCCGGCCATTAAGAATCTCCAATAAAGGGTTAAAAAAAAGACATCACACAGAAAAAATACTTTATTAGAAAAAAATACACAGACACTTTATTAGAAATAAATACACAGACACACTTAGGGACTCCATCTTTATTACTCCCTCTCACCCCTTCACGATCCTGGTCTTCTGTCTGAGAGAGAGGGAGATTTCTGTATTGACCATGCCAAGCTGCTTTCTGGGCATGCTCAGTTCAAAAAACAGGATTCTGTCTATCAGGATCCGGCGACTTCCGGTACAGCAGGATCGGGGTCATTGAAATACATTGCAGGTACCACTGCATGTACTAATACAGATGGCCACCTGGTGACGCTATAATAACACAAAAATCTAATATCACCCATGTAACGCAGCCTAAGCCTCAAAGGCTACCATTACTATTACCGATAGAGCTAACAGCCATGAATCATCGTGATCCGGACTCACCTATAAAGTGCACTTATAACTGTATGTTTTGAGTAGCCCTGACAAGCGTTTCTCACCTGGCTTCCTCGCTTGAGGAAAGTGTAATGTGCATGTTTTATTATGTGGTGTCTTGGGCGAGATCGTCGCTGTTTGGGCGCGTGCAGGGGGTGGGACGCCGCACATAGAGTCCGCCTCATCCAGTCATTCCAGGGGAAGCGTGGATCGGAAGAATACTTCCACTAACGTCAGTTAACCCATGCATCCTTCTGAGGAAGCTCCCTTGGCGGGGACTCATGCTGAGGCAGCCCCGCACATGCGTACCCAACGAGACCATATCTACTACTGGCAAGTGAAAGGGCACGACCAGGGAGGTAAGAAAATCATCCAAACATAAGGAGAATCAGCCTTAGCCTAAAGAATATGACCATGTATAGTCCTTAAAAGATTTTCTAATGTCCCTATATCATGCAGAGACAAAATTCATATAGTAATATGTGTGTATATATATATATATATATATATATATATATATATATATACCCCTAGATTCTAAATGGACCTTTCGATACCACAAATTTTCAATCCTGTGGGACCACAGTCATAGTGCAGCTTGAAATGTCTCTGGATCATCCTTAGGGAATCAAGATCCACAACATCACACACCGCATTTATGTCCCTAACATGTTCCGTCGTGCGGACGCGTTATTCCCTTGATGTTAACCCAATATAAATTAGGCTACAGTCACATACTGCATAATAGATAACGTGACTTTTACTGCATGATTTGTAACTTTTTATTTTATACTCTTTAGGTCCAACCCAAGCTGACAACATCTCTGGGCAGACAAAAGGAAAACAACCAAATTTGGGACTCCCTTTCTCAAAGCGAGATACCACCCTAGGTACGTAATGGTTCTTCACCAGCATATCCTTTAGGCTTTTCCCCCTTCTAACAGGTAAGAGTGGGCGATGAGTAAAACGTCGTTCAAACTCTGGTCGGTCTTCAGTAACGACCAGTGTTTGTTCAAGATCTGCCGATCGCCCCCTCTGACTGTTAACTTGGAGATGAAATGTATCTGTGAGGAAAAAGATTCTTCCCTCTTACTTGTTGATAATAATTGTACCCGTGGAGTACCCTTTTCTGTCTGGTACCCCATTTTTATATTATAGTCCCGAAAATCAATTGCCTCCCGATCTGCCTTATAGGTTAGTTTGATGTTATATGGGTTATCGTTCAACCAAGTCATGAAGCTCTGCAGTTCAGGATCGGTACCCCTCCAGATAATAAAGATGTCATCTATTTTACCACCTAGTGTAAAATTAATAGATTAGGGATAAGCCAAATGGACGACAATGTTTTAATTTTGTTACATACATTTTTCCTTCTGAGTCCTCTGATACCATACCAAAAAAATATTCAATGCACATGGTTCAAAAAGTTGATTTTGGGTACTCACCGTAAAATCTCTTTCTCGGAGCCTTCATTTGGGGACACAGGAAACCATGGGTGTATGCTGCTGGGACTAGCAGGTGACACTATGCAAATAAGAAAGTTGGCTCCTCCCACGTAGTATACACCCAGTGACTGGAGCTGAGGAGATCAGTTTGTGTAAAAGCAGTACGAGGAGAAGCTTGAAATCTAGAACATTCCGGATCCATTGAAGTCTTAGAAAAGGGCGGGTGCTGTGTCCCCCAATGAAGGCTCCGAGAAAGAGATTTTACGGTGAGTACCCAAAATCTACTTTTCTCTATCGCTTCATTGGGGGACACAGGAAACAATGGGACGTCCTAAAGCAGTCCCCAAGGGTGGGAAGAAAGCGACCCGAAAACAGGGTTAGCAGAGACAAGATTCTGTGACCGAAAACTGGTCGTAGACCCCATAAAGAACCCCTACCCGGCCAGGGGCCGAAGTATAGGAGAAGAGTTAGAGTACTAGGGAGTACTAAGAACTAGTGTAAAATGCGTGTGCTGGGGAATAGGATGATCAGGGAGAAACTGCATCCTTTGAAATCTGTACCTAAGAAAGCTAAGGATCTAAGGCGACTGACAGCAATAGGTCGGCTAGGAGCAAAAACCCGACAGGCCATGGTACTACGCCTGAGAGAGTAAGAATGAGCGAAGAACTAGGGTACCTGGTAGAGGAAGGTGCCAGGTAAGTGGAGGCGAACGGAGCCTTGGGCCTTTACTGCCACCGGACAACTAAAAGGAAAACCGACTGCCTAAAAAAGTGCAGGGGAGACGAGATACTGTGAGGGGATTCCGCCATAGGGGAACTTGACCTGTTGGTTACACAGCACCTGAGGGAAGTGATCTGACCCTAGTGGACGAAACAGCCTGCAGGCGGGAAGATGATACGGGAGATAAATCCCCTGTGTATAGAAGCGGTCTAGAGAACCTGTGAAGTCCGGAGAAAAAGGAGAAGGTTAAGGAGCCAAGGAAATCCAATAACCAATTACCTCTATGACCTGACAGACAGGAGAAGGGAGTCCGGGCATCTACAATGGCGTGGCTGGGAAAACTCGAACTCTGGACTCGGGTACTAGATGCCCCTTGAAGTGAATTACTGGAAAGAGAACCCCCTATAGGAGAGGGCTCTTGCGAATGAAAAAAAAGGAGCCCAAGACCTGGGAAGTATGACCTGTAATGGGAGAAGGAAAAACCCTTTCGAGGGGACTCAAGGAAGGGTTGGACTATGTGACCGGCCTAAGCGCTCGTCGACCAGAGTAGTGACGCCTATCCTTGGAAGGTGGCAAGGAAAAAACGGAGGAGTGACGGAAGAATGAGTAAAGTGTTATTATTATTACTATTATTATTATAAAACGCGTCACCACGTCACAACCCGAGGTGACGACGAAGGGAAAGAAATGACAGAATATGGGAGTTTAAATGGTCTGGCAGGAACTCTGATTGAAAAGTGCAGAAATGAGACCAAGCGGTGGCGAGTGGTCGCGGAGTTTGGTATGGCGGGGACTTCGGAGAGATCTAGCATATCTCCAAGGGCCATCCAGAATGGCTACGAGAGGGGGAAAAGGAGGTAGACCCGGGACAGGGGAAATGAAGATCCCTCTTGGCCTGAAACTGAAGCAGGTCATGTCTAGGTGTTAGTGGAGATTGGCAGATTAGACGGGGACCACTCGCTGTAGTGTTGAGTGTTCGGGTGGAGACACCCAGTGGCCTGAGCATTCTGGGTTCCCTGAAGAATTCTGCTGCGGAAAGTAGACAGAATACAATTATATGAAACCTTACAGCTTGTCCGGAAGAGTGGGCCCAATGACTGGGCCGTCAGGATACTAGAAGTCCCTTGGTGAAGCTGGTCCTCCGTGGAATCAATACTGGTTAGACGATTCTGTGTCTGGTTCTTAACTTCATCTGTTGACTGTGAAGGGACTGAGGAAATCTGATCTCTATCTGAAAGAAAGAGAATGTAAGTAACGACCTATGGTTTTAAACCTATACAGTACCTGGCCGGAACCCTAGTGGAGGGCGCGGCCAAGGCTGGTCTAGGCCAAAGAATAGGCAGATACCAGAAGAACTATGAACCACCCGAGGAAGGTGGCAGGAAGTAAAATGGACAACATATTGGTTAGCAGACAGAGCTGCCCCTTGCTTACCTCATTTGAAAACCAAAATGACTGCTGCTTCAAGAAGCGATGCAGCCAACGTACGGTCAAGAGAGAAAAGCCCTACCTTGTGGCTACCTTAGATGAATGGGGCAAGGTAGGAGAAGGTCCCGGGCCACTGGGAAGCGACCGGATGAGAACTGCTGCTGCCGTGCTGCGTCATGAGGTCTGTGGTTGCTGCAGGGAGTGAATCACACGACCCTCCAGTCAGAAGGTCGCGTGTAACCTTACCTCGAGATCACGTTACACGCATGGTGTGAGGTAGGAGATGGATGCAGATCGCTGAAGAGTGAGTAAATAACTGCTGCAGAAAGAGAAGACAATGAACTGGCCAGAGGATTCTGGCTTACCTTCTGTTTTCCTGAATGGGTGGTCTGAAGTAGGAAAAAACCCCTGGGTCACTGGGAAGCAACCTAATGACCGTTGCTGCCGTACCACGTTAGGGGTCCATGGAGACCATAGTCCTCGCCTCAGTCGAAGATGAAGGAGATACATGACCCACTAGGTGAGGAAGACTGTTCGAGTCACTGGGTCGTGAGCAGAGCAACACATACTTGTTACAGTATCCAGCTTCTGGTCCGGAGAAACGCTAGCCTATTGGATAGCGGGCAGGATCATTGATCTTGAATACTGGAACTGAACGTGACAGCTGCTGGCGTGCCGCCTCATGGGGTAGTGTTGGATGGAGCACTCGCCTCAGTCGAAGATGAGCGGAAAAGTTGAACAAGGCACTCAAGCCTGTTGCTGTATCCGGCTTCTGGTGCTGATAAGTGCTGGCCCATAGGCAAGTGGGCAGGCTCATCAAATCACTCTCCCGCTGTAGTAGACAGGTGCCTACAGAAACACTGGCACACAGGATAGAGGGTACATTCTGGCAAGACTAGCGCACCGGATGGTGGGTAGGTGCATAGAGAAACACTGGATAGTGTATACTGGCACCCTGGAAGATGGACCGACATATAGAGACACTGGCACACGAGCAAGTGGACAGGTCTATGGAACTGTCAATCTGGATGGTGGACAGGTTGACAGAAAAGGTTATAGCACACTAAAACTCACAGGTGCAAGAAGAAACCTGACCCCCTAAACAGTGGGAGGGTTCACACAACACTATTACGGTGGTGTAGACAGGTGCGCATAAAAACCTAATTACACTGAGTAGTGTAAGGGCTCGTGGAAAACACTGGTACACCAGAGTAAACAAATGCACGTAGAAACACTGGCCCACGGAATAGCGGGCAGGGTCCCCAAAGCACCTGGGTATTGGAGCACACAGGCATGACGCAGACATTGGCACTCTGGATAGTGGACAGGTACAGGGAAACGCTGGCACACGGGAGTAGGTCAGTGCATATAGAAACGCTGGCCCACTGGATAGTGGACAAGTACGAGGAAACACTAGCACACCGAAGAGGACTAGTACCTAAAGAACACTGGCACACTGGTGGCACTTGCACACTGGTGAAGACTGGTGTAGAGAGAAAGGCACCTACGGACTGTAACAGACAGGTAGCACGTAGAGACACTGACACGTAGGCTAGAGGATAGGCACATGGAAACACAGGGCGTAAACCTGGAACACACTGGAAGGCTGACAGGTTCACGGAGACACTGGAGCGTTCACGGAAAGGGCCATGTCATGGACCGCTGGGCAAGCAGCGTGTGTAGCGAAATATGGGTTTCTGACTGCTGGGTAGAGCGCCATAATCTATCCGTAACGTGACGGATAATCGGGCGCAAGAGCGATACTCTGGGAAGATTTAGAGTGCTGTAGAGACGTCCGTGATTAGAGCCACAGGCGTATAATACAGCTGGACACATAGGATCAGTGATTAGTGTTACAGGCGTATAATACCTGGGAGACAGAATGGCAAACTGACAGTGAACGCCCAGAATTCAGGAGCACATCTGTGCTAGGCAAGATGTGAGGAGAATGTCTGTGAATGTACATCACAAAAACAGGAGACAAAAAAATTGTGCGACATTCGGCTTCTTCCCAAAGCAGTACCATAGTGAATGGGCCTGCCCCTTCACAACTAGTACCATAGTGAATGGGCCTGCATCCTCACAAACAGTACCACAGTGAGTGGGCCTGCCACTTCCCAAACAGTACCATAGGGAATGGGCCTGCTTCCTCACAACCAGTACCATATTGAATGGACTTGTTTCTTCACAAATAGCACCACAGTGAATGGGCCTGCATGTTCAGAGACAACAGTACCCTGGGAATGAGCCCTGAGAGAGATGACAGCCTGATGCCCGGGGCGCTGACTGACACTGAAGTCTGGGGAGCAGTGGACTAAACCCTGCCAGTGAGGGTGCGCTGGGGCCAACACTGCCTGCGGGTGGGCGCTATGTCGCAAACTTGCGGCGGTTCTGGGAAGGGGGGGACGCAGCGGCGCTAGGAGCGCTGACCCGGTCGGTGGATCGGGCCTGGTGGCGGCGCTGGCAGCGCTTACCCGGGTGTAGGCACAGGCGCGGCGGCGGCGATAGCGGCGCTTACCCGGTCGGAGGCTCGGGTCCTGAGGCGGCTGCAGAGTCGACCTACCCGGGCGGGGAGTATCGGGCCTCGCGGCGGCAGCAGCGTCGCTTACCCGGAGGGAGGGGCCTGGTCCAGTGGAGGCACAGGAATGACGCGTGCCGGGGATTGGCGCCCGGAAATGACGACAGACACCGGGAGAGGACTGGGACCGCGCGAGAAAAAAGAGGCGGAAGATTTGAAAAGCCCACGCGCGCGGACAGAATTCCGGCTGGGGGCGTGGCCTGGAGAGGCGCGCGGACACTGAGGGGGCCGCAATGGAGCCGGGGCCTAAATTTTAAAAGTGGGCCACCGGAGGGGACGCCGGGCCGCAATGGAGCCGGGGGATAAATTTGAAAGTGGGCCACCGGAGGGGACGCCGGGCCGCAATGGAGCCGGGGGCTAAATTCTAAGGTAGGTCGCCGAAGCCAACTACAGAGGGGCCTGTGGAGGGGGCTCTAAGGGAGATGTAGGACCCCCTGACCCAAGTGGAGAAGGGGCTGTGGGGTTTCTATACCCGGGATCCCTCCCCATAACCCGGGACGGGGAAGAGGAGGGGGGAGTGAGTACTTATCGGAGGTCCCGGCTTGTCTTGAGGTGATCCTGGACCCATCCTGGAAGGCGAGCGAAGACATCTCGACGGTCGTCCCGGGCATAGTCGAGGGGAGACCGGAAGGGTACCTCTCCATCCTGGGTACGGTCTTCGTCCTCCTACCCCACAATCAGGCTCGGAAGCGAGAGAGTTTGGGGAGGGGGGCAAGGACCATCCACCTGTTCCTCTGTGCGGATGCCCCCCAAACCGTCTTGAAAGTGTTAGGGGGGTAGGGTCCTGCCAGACAGACACGGAGGACAACGGAAGTGGCGGACGGACCCCACTTCTGTGCGACCGGTCTCTATGTGGGAGAGCAGGGTGAGCGATTACACCCTGTCGCCCGACGAGCTGTGTCTGAAAAACAAAGGGAAAACATTAATAAAACACAACAATACAAACCTGAGGGGCTGAGAGCAGCCCCTGCGTGTCCAACCTCCTCGGACACTAAGCAAAAACTGATCTCCTCAGCTCCAGTCAGTGGGTGTATACTATGTGGGAGGAGCCAACTTTCTTATTTGCATAGTGTCACCTCCTAGTCCCAGCAGCATACACCCATGGTTTCCTGTGTCCTCCAATGAAGCGATAGAGAAAGATAGATTTTCAGCGTAGTTTCTCCTTGATGGAAAATGAACCTTGAAATGGTAGCCTCATTTTAACCAAAACCTGGTATTAATAATTGGACAATTTGAAGGACATGGCATTTGATTTACGAGTAATGCAACAACCTTTTCCCAGTTGATCAGTTTTAGACATCCTTAGACATCCTTAAAATTATTAAAATTATCATTAGTGATGACTAGATATGGGCGAATGCTAAAATATTCGGATTCAGATTGTTCAAATCCAATAATTTGTACATTTGTGTATTCATACCGAATAACGAACCCAATCCAAGTCAATGGGAAACTCGAATAATTTTCCAGAGGACCTTAGAAATAGGCCTGCGAGGGCTGTAAAAATATTGCAATGGATGGAAAATTGTTGAAACTGAATGGCAACAGCATGCGGAAGATGCCTGAATGTATTTCTGACTCACATTTTATTTCTGAGAGTAATTTTGCCAAAGTATTACGCCACATTTATGGATAGTAGTGGTCACTCAGTTCAATGAGGTCACCTGAGGTCAGGTTACCTGCGATCATAGGTGGATGACAATGGGCAGCTCCAGCTGTGACCGCAAATAACCTAAGTTACGTCACCACACATCGCTGTGACTCATTCTCTGCCTTAAGATCACAGCGGGTGGTCATATTCTATGCCCACGCGCTGTCACTTCAGATGTAGCAGAGCTGGAATCGATATGGGACCTCGTGTGGATTACATCAGACCTGGGTGTTTTTGGGCTTATTAAAGGAGTGAAAGAGGGTGTTGTTTTTATCTTATTTTGTGTTTATTTATTTTCACTTACAGATTAGTAATGGGGGTAGGGTTTTCATAGACCCTGCCATTGCTAATCTAGGGCTTAGTGGCAGCTGTGAGCTGTTATTAACCCCTTATTAGCCTGATTGCCACCGCACCAGGGGAATCGGGAAGAATCGGGTAAAGTGCCAGGATTGTCACATCTAATGGATGTGACAATCCTGAGTGGCTGTGGGCTGCTATTGTTATAACGCGCCTGCTTTATTCTTATTTTCTTTATTTTTCCTTTTTTTATTTTTTATTTCTAAAGGTTCCGGATCATTATCCGGAGTTCCCTGAGAACTCCAGGCCCGGGTCCGGTACTCGGGTATTTTTAAAACCTCTCGGATTCTAAATTTTACAGTCCGGGTCTGTCCATCACTACTCAATAGACAAACAAAAAAAGTGCATAGTGTTCATGTTGTTGTGTAAACAGAAATATTATATGCAAAATTAAAAATCACATGCCATAAGGCAAGCAAAATCAAGAAATGCAAAAAACTAAATTATCGAGTAAATGTATTAAATATTAGTTGTATCCTAACTATAATTAAATTGTTGTACAATGTTTTTGTCTACTTTTCTTAGATAATAATCTTTTTTCTTATTTTCTCATAGGCACTTCATTCAGGGAAAATACCCAATCAAAGTCAACATCTAAGTCACTGAGCGGGTCGCGTGAAGTACCTCAAAATTTGCAGACCACCACAGGTATGGTTTTAGCATATACAGATCTCTAAATTATGGATAAAAAGAAAAAGAAACAATTAAAAATAATTTAACACAAACAGTCCCATTCTCACACCACATAAAAATACCCAATTAAAGAAAGCTGTCAAAGCTCTCATTGAGCCCAATAGTAGTCCTTGTGTCCAATCTATAAATCCAATGACTCAAGTTGCGCAAGGGCCTTAAATAGGTTACCACCTCTAACCTCTGATCTATGGCCTTTATAATTAAAGGGGTTATCCGGCTTATTTTGACTTTTCTTCATTATTACCCTATTGGGCTACATTGGGGCAGGTAAGTAGCTAGTGACCACTTACCTGCCCTGCTGTCAGCCTTTCTCCCCCGGCTCAGAGCGGTCATGTGACCGCTCCTGCCGCGATTTTGCTGCTTCCGGTCATTTCATGTCAACATGGGCAGGACCATGTTGACATGCAAATCTGGAACAGCATATTTCCGCCCTGCTGGGCGGGTACAGTGCGTGGAGTCCCCGCCCCTCTTCCCTGCACCCTCCCACACATTCCTCCGCACCCCGTACTCTCCCCGCCCACGGTGTCACCGCCAGCACCAGGCCCCCTGCTCAGGATAGCAGGAGTGCCCGTGCAGTCTGTGTCCCGCTCCAGCCCCGCGGCTGCCTTCATTGCAGGCTCAGCAGCCTCTCACATTGCAGTGCAGGCAGCCGCGGGGATAACGAGCGCTGCCATCAGGATGTTAGATGACATCATTGCCTGCTGTCACAATCTTCGCTTCACTCCTGTCAGCGCTGTCACTGCCTTCTATGCCGCTGCGTTCTCCCGTCACTAGCGGTGACGTCTCGGGCGATACTGCTGAGAACGCGGCGGGCATAGAAGTCAGGGACAGCGCTGACAAGAGTGAAGCGAAGATCGTCACCGCAGGTAATGATTTCATCTAACCTCCTGACAGCAGCGCTCGGCATCCCCTGCAGTGACCTGGGCTATTGATGTTAGCTCAGGTCACTGCATTACTCTCCCAGCCAATGAGGAACATTCTGTTCTTCATTGACTGGGACATTGACTATGGTATGGATTGTCATGGGACCCCCTTATTGGATTATGCTGGACCAGGATTTGTTTTTGTTTTGAATAGATTGGTGAATGAGGGATTGTTTTGAGGAGTGTTTTTTCAAATAAAACTTTTTTTTTTGTTGTCTATTTTTTTTTTTATTACTGACTGGGTTTGTCATGTCGGATATCTGATAGACGCGTGACATCATTAACCCTAGGGCTTGATGCCAGGTGACATTACACATTTGGCATCAACCCCATATATTACCCCGTTTGCCACTGCACCAGGGCACGGGATGAGTTGGGGCGAAGCACCAGGATTGGCACATCTAAAGGATGTGCCACTTCTGGGGCAGCTGTGGCCTGCTAATTTTAGGCTGGGGAGTGTCCAATAACAGTGGGCCTCCCTAGTCTGAGAATACCAGACCACAGCTGTCTGCTTTACCTTGGCTGGTGATCCAATTTGGGGGGACCCCATGTTTTTTGTTTTAAATTATTTATTTAATTTAAAATAACAGCGTGGGGTGCCCTCTGTTTTAGATTACCAGCCAAGCTGAAGCTGCCAGCTGTGGATTGCAGGCTGCAGCCATCTGCTTTACCCTAGCTGGCTACAAAAGTATGGGGGACCCATTGTCGTTTGGTTTTTTTTAAATTATTTTTTATTTATTTTTTGGATAAATACAAGGCTAAACACACTTTAGTGCCACAAGAAAGTCACTAAAGGGTGCCAGCTTAGAATATGCAGGGGGGTAGGACATTATATGTCTTTCTCATCTATCTATCTATCTCTCTGTCTATCCCTCTGTTCATTCATTCATCCCTCTATCTCTCTGTCTCTATATCTATCTATCTATTCATCTCTATATCTACTCATCTATTTATCTTTCTTGCTGCTTCTGTTTTTTGCGGTCCGCAAAAAAAACGTAAGGCACACGGATGACACACAAATGTATCTGTGAAAAAATTGGCCATTTTTTGCGGACCGCAAAAACGGAACGGTCATGTGAATGTAGCCTACATGTGTTCCCTATGGGGGTAGGGGTCGGTACAGAACGATGGTGAGGGGGAGGTCGGTACAGAGCGCCGTGTGTGTGTGTGTGTGTGTGTGTGTGTGGGGGAGGGTTGCAGAGCCTGATGTGTGTGGCGCAGAGCCCGATGTGTATGTGTGTGTGTGTGTGTGTGTGTGTGTGTGGCACAGAGCCCGATGTGGGGCTGTTATTTTCATTGCTAGAGAGATAACAGATCAGGTGCTGGGGTAGAATACTGACAGGGAATGTGTGTGCAGGGGGCGGGCAGGGGACGGGGCTGGACACTGAGGCCGGGCAGTGCCAGCTCTAACTGAGGTTTTGCACAGGAAGTGGTCAGTTTGCTAGAGCAAAATGTAAACAAAGAATATATATATGGTACTGGAAAACAGCACAAAATTTCCATGTGCGGAAAAATTACAAAAAAGTGTGATTGGACAATGGTTTATGGGGTACTTTATTCACCGTGTTCACTGTATGGTAAAACTAATGGGTGGGTGTGATACTTCAGGTTGGTATGAGTTTGTTGATACCAAACATGTTTAGGTTTACTTTTATCTAAGGGGTTAAAAAAAGGTTTGTCCAAAAAATTGGAGCACTTTCTGCAGCATTTTCTGCAACTTGTAGTGTTCTCATTTTTCGGGATATGGGGCTCACTGATGGCTTATTTGTTTGCATTTTTAGCTGTACCATTTTTGCGCAGATGCTACGTTTTGACTCCTTGGTATTGCATTTTGCTGAAAATTTGCGAAGACCAAAAAACGTAACTTTGCCAGTTGGATTTTTTTTTACGGCTACGCCATCTACCGATCTAATTGATTCATTTTATATTTTGATAGACTGGGCATTTCTTAACTCTGCAATACCAAATGAGTGTATAATTTTTATTTTTTTAACCCTTTGATTTTTAGTGGGGCGAATGGAGAATGATTTAAACTTTTAGTTGTTTTTTTAATTCTATAAAACTTTTTTTTTACTTTTTTTTATTTCAATAGTCTCTCTAGGGGTAAGGATTAGCCGTCTGCTTGCTTGTTCAATTCTGCTGATCAGAGCGGCAGAGCTCTGATCAGCTGAAATGCTGCTGTCTTGTTAAAGCCAGCCGGCTGTAACAGGATGTGAGTCATGATAGCGACAGGAGTCATCACATAACCCTGTGCTACCATGGCAACCATCGGCTTCCCATAATCGCGTTACGGGGCCTCCGATGGCGGTGTAGAAAGGCAATTGGAATAGTCATGGGCCTTCGTGTGGATTACATAAGACCTGAGTGTTTTTGGGGTTAATAAAGGAGTGAAAGAGGGTGTTGTTTTTATCTTATTTTGTGTTTGTGTTTATTTATCTTCACTTCCAGATTAGTAATGGGGGAAGGGTTTTCATAGACCCTGCCATTGCTAATCTAGGGCTTAGTGGCAGATGTGAGCTGTTATTAACCCCTTATTAGCCTGATTGCCACCGCACCAGGGGAATCAGGAAGAATCGGGTAAAGTGCCAGGATTGTCACATCTAATGGATGTGACAATCCTGAGTGGCTGTGGGCTGCTATTATTATAACGCGCCTGCTTTATTCCTCTTTTCTTTATTTTTCCATTTTTTATTTCCAAAGGTTCCGGATCATTATCCGGAGTTCTCTGAGAACTCCAGGCCCGGGTCCGGTACTCGGGTATTTTTATAACCTCTCGGATTCTAAATTTTACAGTCCGGGTCTGTCCATCACTAATCAATAGACAAACAAAAAAAGTGCAGTGTTGTGTAAACAGAAATATTATATGAAAAATTAAAAATGACATGCCATAAGGCAAGCAAAATCAAGAAATGCAAAAAACTAAATTATTGAGTAAATGTATTAAATATTAGTTGTATCCTAACTATAATTAAATTGTACAATGTTTTTCTCCACTTTTCTTAGATAATAATCGTTTTTCTTATTTTCTCATAGGCACTTCATTCAGGGAAAAGACCCAATCAAAGTCAACATCTAAGTCACTGAGCGGGTCGCGTGAAGTACCTCAAAATTTGCAGACCACCTCAGGTATGGTTTTAGCATATACAGATCTCTAAATTATGGATAAAAAGAAAAAGAAACAATTAAAAATAATTTAACACAAACAGTCCCATTCTCACACCACATAAAAATACCCAATTAAAGAAAGCAGTCAAAGCTCTCATTGAGCCCAATAGGAGTCCTTGTGTCCAATCTATAAATCCAATGACTCAAGTTGCGCAAGGGCCTTAAATAGGTTACCACCTCTAACCTCTGATCTATGGCCTTTATAATTAAAGGGGTTATCCGGCTTATTTTGACTTTTCTTCATTATTACCCTTTTGGGCTACATTGGGGCAGGTAAGTAGCTAGTGATCACTTACCTGCCCTGCTGTCAGCCTTTCTCCCCCGGCTCAGAGCGGTCATGTGACCGCTCCTGCCGCGATTTTGCTGCTTCCGGTCATTTCATGTCAACATGGGCAGGACCATGTTAACATGCAAATCTGGAACAGCATGTTGCCGCCCTGCGTGAATTCCCCGCCCCTCTTCCCTGCACCCTCCCACACATTCCTCCGCACCCCGTACTCTCCCCGCCCACGGTGTCACCGCCAGCACCAGGCCCCCGCGGGGATAACGAGCACTGCCATCAGGATGTTAGATGACATCATTGCCTGCTGTGACAATCTTCGCTTCACTCCTGTCAGCGCTGTCAGTGCCTTCTATGCCGCTGCGTTCTCACGTCACTAGCGGTGACATCTCGGGCGATACTGCTGAGAACGCGGCGGGCATAGAAGTCAGGGACAGCGCTGACAGGAGTGAAGCGAAGATCGTCACCGCAGGTAATGATTTCATCTAACCTCCTGACAGCAGCGCTCGGCATCCCCTGCAGTGACCTGGGCTATTGATGTTAGCTCAGGTCACTGCATTACTCTCCCAGCCAATGAGGAACATTCTGTTCTTCATTGACTGGGACATTGACTATGGTATGGATTGTCATGAGACCCCCTTATTGGATTATGCTGGACCAGGATTTGTTTTTCTTTTGAATAAATTGGTGAATGAGGGAATGTTTTGAGGAGTGTTTTTTCAAATAACACTTTTTTTTTTGTTGTCTATTTTTTTTTTATTACTGACTGGGTTTGTCATGTCGGATATCTGATAGACGCGTGACATCACTAACCCCAGGGCTTGATGCCAGGTGACATTACACATCTGGCATCAACCCCATATATTACCCCGTTTGCCACCGCACCAGGGCACGGGATGAGTTGGGGTGAAGCACCAGGATTGGCACATCTAATGGATGTGCCACTTCTGGGGCGGCTGGGGCCTGCTATTTTTAGGCTGGGGAGTGTCCAATAACAGTGGGCCTCCCTAGTCTGAGAATACCAGACCACAGCTGTCTGCTTTACCTTGGCTGGTGATCCAATTTGGGGGGACCCCATGTTTTTTGTTTTAAATTATTTATTTAATTTAAAATAACAGCGTGGGGTGCCCTCTGTTTTAGATTACCAGCCAAGCTGAAGCTGCCAGCTGTGGTTTGCAGGTTGCAGCCATCTGCTTTACCCTAGCTGGCTACAAAAGTATGGGGGACCCATTGTCGTTTGGTTTTTTTAAATTATTTTTTATTTATTTTTTTGATAAATACAAGGCTAAGCACACTTTCGTGCCACATGAAAGTCACTAAAGGGTGCCAGCTTAGAATATGCAGGGGGGTAGGACATTATATGTCTTTCTCATCTATCTATCTATCTATTTATCTATCTGTCTATCCCTCTGTTCATTCATTCATCCCTCTATCTCTCTGTCTCTATATCTATCTATTCATCTCTATATCTACTCATCTATTTATCTTTCTTGCTGCTTCCGTTTTTTGCGGTCCGCAAAAAAAACGGAAGGCACACGGATGACACACAGATGTATCCGTGAAAAAATTGGCCATTTTTTGCCGACTGCAAAAACGGAACGGTCATGTGAATGTAGCCTACATGTGTTCCCTATGGGGGTAGGGGTCGGTACAGAACGATGGTGAGGGGGAGGTCGGTACAGAGCGCCGTGTGTGTATGTGTGTGTGGGGGAGGGTTGCAGAGCCTGATGTGTGTGGCGCAGAGCCCGATGTGTATGTGTGTGTGTGTGTGTATGTGTGTGTGTGTTTGGCACAGAGCCCGATGTGGGGCTGTTATTTTCATTGCTAGAGTGATAACAGATCAGTTGCTGGGGTAGAATACTGACAGGGAATGTGTGTGCAAGGGGCGGGCAGGGGACGGGGCTGGACCCTGAGGCCGGGCAGTGCCAGCTCTAACTGAGGTTTTGCACAGGAAGTGGTCAGTTTGCTAGAGCAAAATGTAAACAAAGAACTGCAGAGAATAAAGGGATAATTCAAGTGGAACAAAAGTTAGAAAACAAAAAATAACAATATAGGGGTGTTTTATATGACAATACAGCACAGATAAACTCAACATTTTTTGGTAAGCTAATGTTGGACAACTCCTTTAATTTGCTTGAGTCAGATTTATGGTACAATTGGAAATGTTTTGGTAGGGTTTTTAGGTGTTCCGTCTCATGCAGAGTCTTTGTTTTCTCAATGTCCCTGATGTGCTCACGGACTCCCACCTTTAACCCCCTAACCCCTGGACGATTTTTCCGTTTTTGTTTTTTGCTCCCCTTTTCTTTGTCGCTCCATTGGGAGACCCAGACAATTGGGTGTATAGCTTCTGCCTCCGGAGGCCACACAAAGTATTACACTTTAAAAAGTGTAACCCCTCCCCTCTGCCTATACACCCTCCCGTGCATCACGGGCTCCTCAGTTTTATGCTTTGTGTGGAAGGAGGCACACATCCACTCATGAATTCTCAGATTAGTTATATCGGTTGGAAGAAAAGTGGGCCCCCACGGGGCCCCCGGCATGTTCCCTTCTCACCCCACTAAGTCGGCGGTGCTGTTAAGGTTGAGGTACCCATTGCGGGTACAAAGGCCGGAGCCTCATGCCGTCTCCTTCACCATCCCTTAGCGGCTCTGGGAGAAGTGGGATCCTGAGCGGTCATCCATCCACTGGGACCGTGCTCCCTCCGCAGCCCCTGTGGGAATCTGTCGGACAGGAGTTTATTTATCCTCAGGGACCGGGCCCTGCATCACTAAGGTACTCTGTATCCCCATGGGGGATTTGCATGATGCGCCTTCATCCCGGACGCTGCAGCAGCTGCTTATTTGTGACGGCCGGCGGACTTCCGCGCCGACCGCGCCTGTTTGTCGGCCGCGGTCTTAAATTTAGTCCCCGGCTTCAATTGCGGCCTAGTAGCAAAACTCCCGCCCCCGGGCCTATCAGGGGTAAGGGCGGGACGGCCGGCCTGACGTCGGCTGTGAGGGCCGGAACATCCTGTATGTTTCCTCCCCCCTCACTGATCACTGTGGGGACTCCAGATTCCCGCACTTTTTCTAACGCCGCCCACGGCTCCACTCCTCCCCTGAGAGCTCCGGCAGCCATTTCTTTGGCATTCTGCCTGTGGAGGATTTCCTGGGAAGAGCTCTGCAACGCTGGGAGACCTAAGGCAGGGAATCTGGAGGACACACACTCCGCTTTTTAGCGGTCGGTAAGCCACACCGGTCACCCGGTGCTGGTCCCCTTAGGGTGCCGGAATAGATACTATATATATATTTATATATTTCTGTTCGGTCGGGCTGTATACCCTTCCCATATACCCTCAGTGATCACTCTCCTAGGAGACAACAGCATGTCGTCCACAAGGAGCAAGGGTGCCAAGGGTGCCTGTACCTCTTGTGCGGCTAAGTTTCCTGCGGGTTCCACCTACCCTCACTGTGAGCAATGCTCAACCTCTGTTTTGCTTCCTCAACCCGAGCCTCGGTCACTAGTGGGCCCCTCGGCTCAGGTAGAACCCCTTGCTCCCCCTGTCCAGGCGGCAGGGACAGAGTTTGCAGTTTTTGCTGAAAAACTCTCTGAGTCACTCTCACAATCCATGGCTCAGTCTATGGACAAATGGTCTGCCAAGCTGCTTGAAGCTTTGCAGTCCAGACCGGTCCTTACACAAGCCCCGGGCCCTGTTGGATCTTCACCTCCAGGCCCCTCTCTGTCCGCGCCGCAGCACGTTCCCAGGGGTGGCCCTAGGTCTCACGTGGAGGACTCCGGCCCGGACCACAGTCCCAGACCGGCTAAGCGGGCCCGCTGGGAATCTTCCCCGACTTCTTCACGCTGCTCGGGTTCCCAGCGTGAGGACTCTCTGGAGGACGAGGCGGACGTCGCAGCTCAGGGCTCTGACACTGACGTTGCTCTCAATCTTGATACACCTGAAGGGGACGCCATAGTAAATGACCTTATCTCGTCCATCAACCAGGTGTTAGATATCTCTCCCCTGCCGCCACCGGTAGAGGAGTCGACTTCTCAGCAGGAGAAACACCAGTTTCGGTTCCCTAAACGTACACGGAGTGCGTTTTTTGATCACTCTAACTTCAGAGATGCTGTCCAGAAGCCCAGAGCGGTTCCGGACAAGCGCTTTACTAAGCGCCTTACTGACACACGTTACCCCTTCCCCTCTGACGTGGTTAAGGGTTGGGCTCAATGTCCCAAGGTGGATCCCCCAGTCTCTAGATTGGCGGCTAGATCTGTGGTATCGGTTGCAGATGGATCATCGCTAAAGGATGCCACTGACAGGCAGATAGAGCTCCTGGTAAAATCCATCTATGAAGCCACGGGCGCGTCTTTTGCCCCGGCCTTTGCAGCCGTGTGGGCACTACAAGCTATCTCAGCTTGTCTGGCTGAGATTAATGCGGTCACACGTAATTCTGCTCCGCAGGTTGCGTCTTTGACTTCTCAGGCGTCAGCTTTTTCTTCCTACGCCATGAACGCAGTTTTAGACTCTGCTAGCCGTACAGCGGTGGCATCCGCTAACTCTGTGGCAGTCCGCAGGGCCATGTGGCTGCGCGAATGGAAGGCAGACTCTGCTTCCAAGAGGTTCTTAACCGGTTTGCCGTTTGCTGGCGACCGCTTGTTTGGTGAACGATTGGATGAGATTATTAAGGAATCCAAGGGAAAGGACTCCTCCTTACCCCAGTCCAAACCAAAGAGACCTCAGCAACGGAAAATACAATCGAGGTTTCGGTCCTTTCGTCCCTCCGCCAAGCCCCAATCCTCTTCGTCCAGCAGGCTGGAGAAAGGCCAGAGGAACTCCTATGCGTGGCGGTCCAAGTCACGCCCCCAAAAGGCCGCAGGAGGCACTGCTTCCAAGGCGGCCTCCTCATGACTCTCGGCATCCCCGAACCGCATCCTCGGTCGGAGGCAGGCTCTCCTGCTTTTGCGACACCTGGTGGCCACATGTTCAAGACCGATGGGTGAGAGACATTCTGTCTCACGGTTACAGGATAGAGTTCAGCTCTCGTCCCCCGACTCGTTTCTTCAGAACATCTCCGCCCCCCCGAGCGAGCCGATGCACTTTTTCAGGCGGTGAACGCTCTGAAGACAGAAGGAGTTGTGATCCCTGTTCCCCTTCAGGAACATGGTCGCGGCTTTTACTCCAACTTGTTTGTGGTGCCAAAGAAGGACGGCTCGTTCCGTCCCGTTCTGGACCTCAAACTGCTCAACAGACATGTGAGCACCAGACGGTTTCGGATGGAGTCTCTCCGCTCTGTCATCGCTTCGATGTCACAAGGAGACTTCCTAGCATCGATCGACATCAAGGATGCTTATCTCCATGCGCCGATCGCACCCGAACATCAACGCTTTTTGCGTTTCGCCATCGGGGACGAACACCTTCAGTTCGTGGCATTGCCTTTCGGCCTGGCGACAGCCCCACGGGTGTTCACCAAGGTCATGGCATCTGTTGTGGCGGTCCTACACTCTCAGGGCCACTCGGTGATTCCCTACTTAGACGATCTTCTGGTCAGGGCACCCTCTCAGATGGCGTGTGAAAACAGCCTTTCCGTCGCTCTGGCGACTCTCCAGCAGTTCGGGTGGATCATCAACTTCCCAAAATCCAAGTTGACACCGACCCAATCACTGACGTACCTTGGGATGGAGTTTCATACTCAGTCAGCAGTAGTCATGCTACCGCTGGACAAGCAGCTTTCGCTGCAGGCAGGGGTGCAATCTCTTCTTCGGGGTCAGTCACACCCCTTGAGGCGCCTCATGCACTTCCTGGGGAAGATGGTGGCAGCGATGGAGGCAGTGCCCTTCGCGCAATTCCATCTGCGGCCACTCCAGTGGGACATTCTCCGCAAATGGGACAGGAGGTCGACTTCACTCGACAGGAACGTCTCTCTTTCCCTTGCAACCAAGACGTCACTTCAGTGGTGGCTCCTTCCCAACTCTCTATCGCAGGGAAAATCCTTCCTACCCCCCACCTGGGCTGTGGTCACGACGGACGCGAGCCTGTCAGGGTGGGGGGCGGTTTTTCTCCACCACAGGGCTCAGGGAACCTGGACTCCGATAGAGTCATCCCTTCAGATCAATATTCTGGAGATAAGGGCAGTGTATCTAGCCCTATTGGCCTTTCATCGGTGGCTGGAGGGCAGGCAGATCCGGATCCAGTCGGACAACGCCACTGCCGTCGCATACATCAACCACCAAGGCGGCACTCGCAGTCGTCAAGCCTTCCAGGAAGTCCGACGAATTCTGCAGTGGGTGGAAGCCACAGCTTCCACCATCTCCGCAGTTCACATCCCGGGCGTAGAAAACTGGGAAGCAGATTTTCTCAGCCGACAGGGCATGGACGCGGGGGAATGGTCTCTTCACCCAGACGTGTTTCGAGAGATCTGTCGCCGCTGGGGAACGCCGGACGTCGATCTCATGGCGTCACGGCACAACAACAAAGTCCCGGCATTCATGGCCCGGTCTCAAGATCACAGAGCTCTGGCGGCGGACGCATTAGTTCAGGATTGGTCGCAGTTTCGACTGCCCTATGTATTTCCTCCTCTGGCGATGCTGCCCAGAGTGCTGCGCAATGTCGTCGCGCCATTCTCGTCGCCCCAGATTGGCCGAGGCGGTCGTGGTACCCGGATCTGTGGCATCTCACGGTGGGTCAACCGTGGGCGCTCCCAGACCGCCCAGACTTGCTGTCTCAAGGACCGTTTTTCCATCTGAATTCTGCGGCCCTCAACCTGACTGTGTGGCCATTGAGTCCTGGCTCCTAGCGTCCTCAGGGTTATCTCAAGATGTCATTGCCACTATGAGACAGGCCAGGAAACCAACGTCCGCCAAGATCTATCACAGGTCTTGGAGGATCTTCTTATCCTGGTGCTCTGATAAGGGTTTTTCTCCCTGGCCCTTTGCCTTACCCACTTTTCTTTCATTCCTTCAATCCGGAATGGACAAGGGTTTGTCTCTCGGCTCTCTCAAGGGACAAGTATCGGCGCTATCCGTATTTTTTCAAAAGCGTCTAGCCAGGCTTCCGCAGGTCCGCACGTTCCTGCAGGGAGTTTGCCACATAGTCCCACCTTACAAGCGTCCGCTGGAACCCTGGGATCTTAACAGGGTGCTAACGGCTCTTCAGTAACCACCTTTCGAGCCGCTGCGGGATGTCTCTTTATCACGTCTTTCGCAGAAGGTGTCATTTCTAGTGGCAGTTACATCGCTCCGTAGAGTGTCGGAGCTGGCAGCGCTGTCATGCAAAGCCCCCTTCCTGGTTTTTCACCAGGATAAGGTGGTTCTGCATCCGGTCCCGGAATTTCTCCCTAAGGTAGTATCCCCTTTTCATCTCAATCAGGATATCTCCTTACCTTCATTTTGCCCTCATCCAGTTCACCAATGTGAAAAGGATTTGCACTCGTTAGATCTGGTGAGAGCTCTCCGGCTCTACGTGTCTCGCACGGCGCCCCTGCGCCGTTCGGATGCGCTCTTTGTCCTTGTCGCTGGCCAGCGTAAGGGTTCGCAGGCTTCCAAGTCAACCTTGGCTCGGTGGATCAAGGAACCGATTCTTGAAGTCTACCGTTCTTCTGGGCTTCCGCTTCCTTTGGGGCTGAAAGCCCATTCTACCAGAGCCGTGGGTGCGTCCTGGGCATTGCGGCACCGGGCTACGGCTCAGCAGGTGTGTCAGGCAGCTACCTGGTCTAGTCTGCACACTTTCACGAAACACTATCAGGTGCATACCTATGCTTCGGCAGACGCCAGTCTAGGTAGGCGAGTGCTTCAGGCGGCGGTTGCCCACCTGTAAGAGGGGGTCGTTTTCGGCTCTTTTTATCGAGGTATTCTTTTACCCACCCAGGGACTGCTTTTGGACGTCCCAATTGTCTGGGTCTCCCAATGGAGCGACAAAGAAGAAGGGAATTTTGTTTACTTACCGTAAATTCCTTTTCTTCTAGCTCCTATTGGGAGACCCAGCACCCGCCCCTGTTCCCTTCGGGCTGTTTGTTCTTTTGTGTACACATGTTGTTCATGTTGAATTGTTCTTTTGGTTCATGGTTTTCAGTTCTCCGAACATCCTTCGGATTGAATTTACCTTAGACCAATTTATAAGTTTTCTCCTTCCTGCTTTTGCACCAAAACTGAGGAGCCCGTGATGCACGGGAGGGTGTATAGGCAGAGGGGAGGGGTTACACTTTTTAAAGTGTAATACTTTGTGTGGCCTCCGGAGGCAGAAGCTATACACCCAATTGTCTGGGTCTCCCAATAGGAGCTAGAAGAAAAGGAATTTACGGTAAGTAAACAAAATTCCCTTCTTTCCGAGAGTCGTAGCTTTTTTATTTTTCCCGTCAATCTTGCTATAAGAAGGCTTGTTTTTTGCAGGACGTATTGGTCTTTTAAGTGAAATCATGAGTTTTACCATATATGGTACTGGAAAACAGCACAAAATTTCCACGTGCGGAAAAATTACAAAAAAGTGTGATTGGACAATGGTTTATGGGGTACTTTATTCACCGTGTTCACTGTATGGTAAAACTGATGGGTGGGTGTGATACTTCAGGTTGGTATGAGTTCATTGATACCAAACATGTTTAGGTTTACTTTTATGTAAGGGGTTAAAAAAAGGTTTGTCCAAAAAATTGGAGCACTTTCTGCAACTTGTAGTGTTCTCATTTTTCGGGATATGGGGCTCACTGATGGCTTATTTGTTTGCATTTGTAGCTGTACCATTTTTGCGCAGATGCTACGTTTTGACTCCTTGGTATTGCATTTTGCTGAAAATTTGCAAAGACCAAAAAACGTAACTTTGCCAGTTGGATTTTTTTTTACGGCTACGCCATCTACCGATCTAATTGATTCATTTTATATTTTGATAGACTGGGCATTTCTGAACTCTGCGATACCAAATGAGTGTATATTTTTTACTTTTTTAACCCTTTGATTTTTAGTGGGGCGAATGGAGAATGATTTAAACTTTTAGTTGTTTTTTTAATTCTATAAAACTTTTTTTTTACTTTTTTTATTTTAATAGTTTCTCTAGGGGTAAGGATTAGCCGTCTGATCGCTTGTTCATTTCTGCTGATCAGAGCGGCAGAGCTCTGATCAGCTGAAATGCTGCTGTCCTTTTAAAGCCAGCCGGCTGTAACAGGATGTGAGTCATGATAGCGACAGGAGTCATCACATAACCCTGTGCTACCATGGCAACCATCGGCTTCCTATGATAGCGTTACGGGGCCTCCTATGGCGGTGTAGAAAGGCAATTGGAATAGTCATGGGCCCTCGTGTGGATTTCCACAGACCTGCGTGTTTTTGGGGTTAATAAAGGAGTGAAATAGGGTATTGTTTTTATCTTATTTTGTGTTTGTGTTTATTTCTTTTCACTTCCAGATTAGTGATGGGGGTAGGGTTTTCATAGACCCTGCCATTACTAATCTAGAGCTTAGTGGCAGCTGTGAGCTGTTATTAACCCCTTATTAGCCTGATTGCCACCGCACCAGTGCAATCGGGAAGAGCCGGGTAAAGTGCCAGGATTGTCAAATATAATGGATGTGACAATCCTGGGTGGCTGTGGGCTGCTATTGTTATAACGCGCCTGCTTTAATCTTATTTTATTTAATTTCCCTTTATTTATTTTTTATTTCCAAAGGTTCCGGATCATTATCCGGAGTTCCCTGAGAACTTCAGGCCCGGGTCCGGTACTCGGGTATTTTTAAAATCGCTCGGATCCTAAATTTTACAGTCCGGGTCTGTCCATCACTAATCAATAGACAAACAAAAAAGTACATGGTGTTTATGTAGTTGTGTAAACAGAAATATGATATTCAAAATTAAAAATGACATGCCATAAGGCAAGCAAAATCAAGAAATGCAAAAAACTAAATTATTGAGTAAATGTAGTAAATATTAGTTGTATGCAAACTATAATTAAATTGTTGTACAATGTTTTTCTCCACTTTTCTTAGATAATAATCTTTTTTCTTATTTTCTCATAGGCACTTCATTCAGGGAAAATACCCAATCAAAGTCAACATCTAAGTCACTGAGCGGGTCGAGTGAAGTACCTCAAAATTTGCAGACCACCACAGGTATGGTTTTAGCATATACAGATCTCTAAATTATGGATAAAAAAACTATTAAAAATAATTTTAACACAAACAGTCCCATTCTCACACCACATAAAAATACCCAATTAAAGAAAGCTCTCATTGAGCCCAATAGGAGTCCTTGTGTCCAATCTATAAATAAAGTGACTCAAGTTGCGCAAGGGCCTTAAATAGGTTACCACCTCTAACCTCTGATCTATGGCCTTTATAATTAATTTGCTTTACAATTGGAAATGTTTTGGTAGGGATTTTAGGTGTTCCATCTCATGCAGAGTCTTTGTTTTCTCAATGTCCCTGATGCGCTCACGGACTCCCACCTTTAACCCCCTAACCCCTGGACGATTTTTCCGTTTTTGTTTTTTGCTCCCCTTTTTCCGAGAGTCGTAACTTTTTTATTTTTCCCGTCAATCTTGCCATAAGAGGGCTTGTTATTTGCGGGACGTATTGGTCTTTTAAGTGAAACCATGAGTTTTAACATATATGGTACTGGAAAACCGCAAAAAATGTCCACGTGCGGAAAAATTCCAAAAAAGTGTGATTGGACAATGGTTTGTGGGGTGCTTTATTCACCGTGTTCACTTTATGGTAAAACTGATGGGTGGGTGTGATACTTCAGGTTGGTATGAGTTCGTTAATACCAAACATGTTTAGGTTTACTTTTATATAAGGGGTTAAAGAAAGATTTGTCCAAAAAATTGGAGCACTTTCAGCGCCATTTTCTGCAACTTATAGTGTTCTCATTTTTCGGGATGTGGGGCTCACTGATAGCTTATTTGTTTGCATTTTTAGCCGAACCATTTTTGCGCAGACGCTACGTTTTGACTCCCTGGTATTGCATTTTGCTCAAAATTTGCGAAGACCAAAAAACTTAACTTTGCCGGTTGTAATTTTTTTTTACGGCTACGCCGTCTACCGATCATATTAGTTCATTTTATATTTTGATAGACTGGGCATTTCTGAACTCTGTGATACCAAATGAGTTGGTATGAGGCGGGGCTCGGCGGCTCTGCTCTGTGTGGGGCTGCTCAGCTCTGTGCGTCTCGGCTCTGTGCGGCAGGCAATGAGGCACGGGCCATTCTGAATATGGCGGTGAGCGCTTTAAATAATGGCGCCTAAAGTCGGCGCATGCGCAGATGGAGCTCTCGGCTTAATCTTTCATCTGCGCATGTGTGGCACCACTGAGGCTTCAGTCGCCACAGAGGTACTGCACCTCATCCAGAGGTGTGGTATTCCATCTTGAGTATGAAGGAGGTCATCCACTGGTTCACACAAAAGCACAACACCCTGATTCAGCAACACCTCATCAGAAATGGCAAGGGAGTGCTGTACCTGAAGCCAGGCTGAAAGGGTGGAGTCTTAGGAGTGGGAAAACAGTAGTAAAGTGGGAAGAGGAATGTGAGTGTGGAGAGGGAAGGAGAAGTAGAGGAGTGAAGAGACCTTTGGTCTGGAGCTGGTTCACCTCGACCCAGGGCCAGACAGAAGGGGTCCCAGGGACCACGGGAAGTGCACCAGCCACCTGTGGCCATGTTCCACATACAGCAACCAAGTGGAGGAACTTGGCCGCATATCGGGGACTGGTCCCTAGGCTACAGTAGAAGAACCTACGTACTCCGCTAGTAAAACCAACGGCTGAGGTGACTGCAAGCACATAGGCCACATCCATACACGAGTTCACTGGAAGGTGACCTCACAGGGCCAAGGGATAGAGCTTCACACCGCCCAAAAGGGCTCGCGGGCACTGGCACAGGGCTCTGTGTACGAAGGCGCAAAAGCAGGAGGGAGAAGCAAGCACAGGAAGGCGACCAGGAAAGGGACAAATAAAGAATTGCTCCGGACTCGACCTCCGAACTACCCGAGATCGGCTGGAGCCCTTCACAGTGATACCCAGCACTCTAAAGGCGATCACTGGCTAGTAGTGTTACCTTGGAACCTGCTACAGTGAGTAAACATCTTGAGACTGCATTCCTGTGTCGCTCCGTTATTCACCTGCGCCTCCGGCTCTGCAAACCACCACCATCATAGACTACTACCACCACCATCCGCCCCAGGGCCCAGCTCTACCTGTGGACAGCTATACCAATAAAGCTACATCACCAACTGACCCCGGGGTCCCATCCGCAGCGTCGGCTATCTCTGGCCGAATACCACAGGTGCCATCACGAACTACCATCCCCATCATTCATCATCATCTCTTTCATCTTTATTAAATGACACCGCCGGGGTCATGGAACCGGGCCTTGCCACCGTGGCGTCCCAGCAGCAGAAACGTGGCCTGGTAACAGTGCCCCACGGCCCCGGTTTGTGCGTCACATGCGACGACTCCGGCCACCATTATTTGAGGCCCTCACCGCCATCTTCATAATGGCCAGTGCCTTATCCTCCACACAGAACAGCGCCCGCAGTGGGTCCCCTCTGTACCACTCACAGCATCAAAGGACTCCAGTATCACCCCTGTCACCTGTGATCCCTGCTCCTCTGCCGCTCTCCTCCCTGGTAAGACACCATCGAATTATAAAACGGACACCATATGGGGTTTTTTCCCTCCAAATTTGGGATGCATCTTATAATCTGGTGCGTCTTATAAAACGAAAAATACGGTATACAGCAAAGTCTTGCATTGGAACTGTTTTTCATTTGGAACTGGAGGTACACTTTAAGATATTTTGGTCGCGATTCATCTAGAATGGCGTTCACACTGGTCTAATTAGGGGGCATGAAGAGTCAGATGCTCCTAATTCATGAAAAGGTTAAACTGGTGTGATCAGAGACAACTGTAAGGCAAGGTCCACACTGTGTTTGTGCTCACTGACGGCATACCCTCCAGAGGTATGTGCCTGATTTTGGCCACAGTCAGGATGGATGTCAAGGCATTCGTCTGCTGTAACGGCTCACTATCAATATGATCGCATATTGACTCTACACCCACCTTTTTTTTTTAACAAAACATGACTTGCAGAATATGGCGACAGAAGCCAAATTGTTTTTGTAAAAAATTTTTGAGCAGTAAATTAAAAAATAAATATATAAATTTGACATCCCATAATCATGACTCTTAGGCTACTTTCACACTTGCGTTGAACGGTATCCGTTGCATTGCGTTGTGTAACGGATGCAACGGATGTGTTGCATATAGTGACACAACGGATGCAACGGATGCTGCAAAACAACGCAATTCGTTTTGATTTTTTTTTTTTTTTTTCCCGGTTTTACCAGCGGCAGACTATAGTGAACGATCAGCTGATCGTTCCCTGCAGCCGGCCGCTGGGTGATCAGCTGATTGCTCCCAGTAGCCGGCCGCCGGGTGATCAGCTGATCGCTCCCTGCAGCCGGCCGCCGGGTGATCAGCTGATCGCTCCCGGCCGCCGGGTGATCAGCTGATCGCTCCCGGCCGCCGGGTGATCAGCTGATCGCTCCCTGCAGCCGGCCGCCGGGTGATCAGCTGATCGCTCCCTGCAGCCGGCTGCCGGGTGATCAGCTGATCGCTCCCTGCAGCCGGCTGCCGGGTGATCAGCTGATCGCTCCCGGCCGCCGGGTGATCAGCTGATCGCTCCCTGCAGCCGGCCGCCGGGTGATCAGCTGATCGCTCCCTGCAGCCGGCTGCCGGGTGATCAGCTGATCGCTCCCGGCCGCCGGGTGATCAGCTGATCGCTCCCTGCAGCCGGCCGCCGGGTGATCAGCTGATCGCTGTCACTTGCCGGCGCCCGGGCATGCCGGCGGGCGGGCGCTCAGCTGAGCGCTGTGACTTGCCGGCAGCCGGGCATGCTGGTGGCCGGTCATTCAGCTGAGCGCTGTCGCTTGCCGACGGCCGGGCGCTCAGCTGAACGTTCGGCCACCGCGAGCCAAAATAAAGTTTGATTTAAAAAAAAAAAAAAAAAAAAAAAAAAAAGAGCATGCGCAGTGAAATCCAGAGGATTCCGCTGCTCAAAATAACGTTACATGCTGCGTTCCTCCCGCTGGGCGGAAGCAACGGAGCGTCGCCCAGCGGAAGCAACGCAGCTCCTTTTGGTACAATCCGTCAACCATACAAGTCTATGGGAAACAGCGGAATCCGTTAACGGATTCCGCTGTTTCCCAAAAGGGCGGATTGTAACGGAAGGAAAATAACGCAAGTGTGAAAGTACCCTTAGAAAAAGTTAAAAGATCGCTACCAGATAACCAAAAAGTGACCAGTGCTATTACAAACAAGTAAAAAATTAAAGTGACATTACTGGCGTTTTTTTTTTCACCATTTCCACTTATTTGGTAAAATAAATGGTGTCATGCAAAAATAGCAAGCCCTCTTGCTTCTAATACTAAAAAAGTTATGGCTCCCAGTAGGAGAGGAAAAAAAATGACAGTATTCTGGGAAAAAGTTCTATGTCTGCGTCATTACAACCTCATGCTCAGGGATTGTTACGCCACAAATGTCCTGTCCATAGTCAAAGCAATCTGATGTACACCGTACACAAGTATTGGTGCTCAACTCTAAATCATTAAATTCAGGTCTTTTATATGGTCCCACTGCCACAGGTATATAAATTCCAGCCTCAAACATGCAATCTGTTCTGCAAATATTTGTGAAACAATAACAAATTCTAAAGAGCTTACTGGTCACTGATCATGGTGCTGTAATATGTTGTCACAAGTCATTTCATGAATGGCAAAACTGACCTGGTTTGGTGTTGAATAACTTGACTGGCCCTCAAAGAGTCCTAACCTCAACCCCATCAAACGCCTTTTGGCCTGAACTAGAGATTGCAAACCAGGTCCTCTCGTCCATCATCAGTGGCTGACCTGATAAATCAACAAAGTCTGCATAAAAATACCTCAGAATTCGTTAGAAAGCCTTCCAAAAGAGTGTAAGCTGCAATATCAGCAAAGGGAAATGACCATGGATTTAGAATGAAATGTCATAAAAGCTCCTTCCAATGTAATGTGTAGACATCACGATACTTTCTTCATCGTTCCTTATGGGAGACCCAGACCATGGGTGTATAGCTTCTGCCTCCGGAGGACACACAAAGTACTACACTCAAACGTGTAGCTCCTCCCTCCGGGCTATATACACCCCCTGGATGACAATCTAACCAGTTCAATGCTTTGTGTTTCAGGAGGTCACACACACACATGCATTCTCTGATTTTTAATTTTTAAGATTTTTGATTTCAAAGATATGGAAGAAAAGCGGGTCCAGTCTGGACTCCCGGCATGTCCCTTCTCACCCCACTGTGTCGGCGGTGCTGTTAAGGTTGACTTTACAAGGCTGGAGCCTTCACATGCCGCGCTCCTTCACCATCCTCTGAGGCTCTGGCTTGAAGTGGGAGCCATCACGGTCCTCTCTGCTTTGCAGGAGACCGGTCTCCATCCGCAGCCCTGTCAGGATTCTGCCGGACGGAGCGCTTAACCCCCCCCAGGGACATGGCCCTGCGTCTCAAAAGCTAAGTATTGAGACGTTTCTCAGGGGTCCCGGGTACATTTATTATGGGGAGAGTGTGTCTTTTGACTTTGCTGTAAATTCCGGCCGGTTCTCTGGGTTTTTCCTGAGAACCGCGCTGAGGGTGCCTGCTCGTCGGCCGCATGTAAAAATCTAGGCCCCGGCTTCAGTTGCGGCCTAGTTTCGGTTTCAGCTTCCCCTGCATGTCATTCATGCAGGGGAACAGTGTGGCTCCGCCCACCGGCCGTTCAGCAGAGGGGAGGACACTCCTCTCTGAGGAGATGTTCCCTCCCCTGTATCTCTCCTTGGCCCTCCGGTTTCCCGCTCTTGGGCTAATCCCCGCCCCCCCTCCTCACTCCAGCTCCATTTTATCAGCGTTCTCACACTGATCGGCGCTGGCTGCTGCAGCTGCTGCATCCTGGAAAGCGCTTCACTGGGGGTCCGAGCTGTGGAATCCGGAGGGCACACACGGTCTGGTAAGCCACAACCTCTGGTTGTGGGCTTTATTATACACTCTCAGGGGGTCATTCTACAGGAGTGTATTCTTTACTGCAGAGCCTCCACCTCAGCAGCATGTCTGTCACTAGGAGCAAGTCTGCTAAGCTGTACGCTATATGCACTGCATGTAAGCTCATTCTGCAAGAACCGAGCACTTATCCACACTGTGATGCCTGCTCTAACATGGTGGTGCCTCAGCCTGGAGCCTCTTCAGGGGTCCCTCCGGCTGCTCCGGCCCCGGTGGCTGAACCCCCGGCTTGGGTAGCATCTTTTTCCAGAGCTATCTCCCAGTCTTTTGCCGACTCCATGGGACAGCTGTCCCGGACTCTGCTGACCATGAATCAGCCCCCTTCTCAGGGCGCCTCTGCTGCTCCGAGCTCTGCAGAGCTCTCAGAGCATGTTTTAGGACCCCGTCCTCCTAAACGGAGACGCAGAAACCCTTCTCCTTCCTCGTCCCACGGCTCTGATTCACGAGCTGAATTGCAGGGCGAGGAGGATACTTTTACTGTGGGCTCAGACGCTACCTCTATGTACCCCATTGACTTATCTGAGGGTGATGCGGATGTTAGTGACTTGATTGCATCCATTAACTCCGTACTGAACCTCAATCCCCCAGTGTCAGAGGAACAAGCCTCTCTGGTAGAAATACACCAGTTTACCTCTCCTAAGAGAGCTAGGAGTACGTTTTTTAACCACTCCAGTTTTCAGGCCACTGTTACCAAGCCCAGGGCCTGTCCTGACAAACGCTTCCCAAAGTGTAGTTCTGATGACCGTTTTCCCTTTCCACCAGAGGTGGTTAAGGAGTGGGCTCAGTCCCCAAAGGTAGACCCTCCGGTGTCTAGAATCTCAGCCCGGACAGTCGTATCTGTGGCCGATGGCACCTCTCTTAAGGATCCCACTGACCGCCAGGTTGACCTTCTGGCCAAATCTGTATATGAGGCGGCAGGAGCCTCGTTCTCCCCGTCTTTTGCAGCAGTGTGGGCTCTTAAGGCAGTCTCTGCCTCTCTGGCGGAGATACATTCCCTCGCCAGGGACTCTATACCCGAGATGGTTGCCTTAACTTCCCAGGCTTCGGCTTTTTCGTCCTACGCCATGTCTGCCATTCTGGAGGCTTCTCACCGCACGGCGGTGGCTTCCGCTAATTCTCTCGCGATCCGCAGGATTTTGTGGCTTCGAGAGTGGAAAGCAGACGCTTCTTCTAAGAAGTACCTTGCTGGGCTCCCCTTTGCTGGGTCCCGGCTGTTCGGTGAACAACTGGATGAAATTATTAAGGAAGCTACTGGCGGGAAGAGTACTTCCTTGCCACAAACTAAAACCAGGAAACCTGTCCAGGGCAGGAACCAGTCGAGGTTTCGTTCCTTTCGTTCCTCTAACTGGTCGTCCTCTAAGCCCTCAGCCTCGTCCACTAACTCAGCCAAGGATCGTAAACCCAACTGGCGCGCGAAGCCGCGTCCTCAGAAGAACGGAGGAGCCGCTGCCACTAAGGCAGCCTCCTCTTGACTATCTGGCTGCGCCAGCAACGTCCTTGGTCGGTGGCAGGCTCTCCCTCTTTGGCGACGTGTGGTTTCAGCACGTCTCCGATCAGTGGGTGCGGGATATCATCTCCCACGGCTACAGGATAGAATTTTCTTCCAGCCCGCCAAACAGATTTTTTCTGTCCATTCCCCCCTGCTCCAAAGCCGCCGCCTTCTCACAGGCCGTGGCATCCTTGCAGGCCAACGGTGTAATTGTTCCGGTTCCCGCCCGGGAACGGTTCAGAGGTTTCTACTCAAACCTCTTCCTAGTCCCCAAGAAGGACGGTTCCTTCCGGCCCATCCTGGATCTCAAGCTTCTCAACAAGCATGTTCAGGTGCGGCGCTTTCGCATGGAATCTCTGAGATCAGTCATTGCCTCAATGACCCAAGGAGATTTTCTAGCATCCATCGACATCAGAGATGCCTATCTGCATGTGCCTATTGCGGTTTCACACCAACGTTGGCTACGCTTTGCAGTCGGAGAGGAACATTTCCAATTCGTGGCTCTCCCCTTCGGGTTAGCCACGGCCCCTCGTGTTTTCACCAAGGTCATGGCAGCAGTGGTTGCGGTCCTGCATCTCCAGGGGTTGGCAGTAATCCCCTACCTGGACGACCTTCTAGTCAAGGCCTCATGCAGTGCAGACTGCCAGCGGAGCGTCTCGCTCACTCTCGACACGCTTGTTCAATTCGGGTGGCTTGTCAATCTGCCCAAGTCCACTTTGACCCCGACCCAGGAACTTACGTACCTAGGGATGCAATTCGAGACTCTGCCGGCACTTGTGAAGCTGCCCTTAGTCAAACAGCAGTCCCTTCATCTGGCGGTGCGCTCTCTGTTGAAGCCCCGCCGTCATTCCATCAGGCACCTCATGCAGGTGCTGGGTCAGATGGTGGCGTCAATGGAAGCGGTTCCCTTTGCCCAGTTCCATCTGCGTCCCCTGCAGCTGGACATTCTCCGCTGTTGGGACAAGCGGACCTCTTCCTTGCACAGGCTAGTGGCTCTGTCGCCGCAGACCAGGAGCTCTCTTCAGTTGTGGCTTCGGCCCCTCTCTCTGTCACAGGGACGCTCCTTCCTGACTCCGTCCTGGGTGATCCTCACCACGGATGCCAGCCTCTCCGGCTGGGGAGCAGTATTTCTCCACCACCGAGCACAGGGCACTTGGACTCCGTCCGAATCAGCCCTCTCGATCAATGTGCTGGAAATCAGGGCTGTTCTTCTAGCTCTCGTAGCCTTTCACCACCTGTTGGCGGGCAAGCACATTCGAGTCCAGTCGGACAACGCGACAGCGGTTGCCTACATCAATCACCAGGGCGGGACTCGCAGCCGCCTGGCGATGTTGGAGGTTCAACGAATCCTTCAGTGGACGGAGGACTCCAAGTCCACCATATCCGCAGTCCACATCCCAGGCGTAGAAAACTGGGAGGCCGATTATCTCAGCCGTCAAACCGTGGACAGCGGCGAGTGGGCCCTGCATCCGGCAGTGTTCAGGTCAATCTGCCGCAAGTGGGGCACTCCGGAAGTGGATCTAATGGCATCCCGGCACAACAACAAGGTTCCGGTTTACGTGGCTCGCTCCCACGATCCTCAGGCCTTCGCAGCGGACGCGCTGGTTCAAGATTGGTCCCAGTTCCGTCTGGCCTATGTGTTTCCTCCTCTAGCGCTCTTGCCCAGGGTTCTGCGCAAGATCAGAATGGAGGGCCGTCGGGTCATAATCATTGCTCCAGACTGGCCCAGGCGAGCTTGGTACCCAGACCTGCTCCGTCTGTCCGTAGAAATGCCGTGGCATCTCCTGGACCGCCCAGACCTTCTCTCTCAAGGTCCGTTTTTCCGCCAGAATTCTGCGGCTCTCAGATTGACGGCGTGGCTCTTGAGTCCTGGATCCTGACGGCTTCAGGCATTCCTTCTGAGGTCATCTCCACTATGACTCAGGCTCGGAAGTCTTCCTCGGCCAAGATTTACCACAGGACTTGGAAGATTTTCCTGTCCTGGTGTCGCTCTTCCGGCCATGCTCCTTGGCCGTTCTCCTTGCCGACCATCCTGTCCTTTCTACAGTCCGGTCTGCAGCTAGGACTGTCCCTCAATTCCCTCAAGGGACAGGTGTCGGCTCTGTCGGTATTATTCCAGCGGCGTATCGCCCGACTGGCTCAGGTGCGCACCTTCATGCACGGCGCATCTCACCTCATTCCTCCTTACCGGCGGCCTTTGGATCCCTGGGATCTTAATCTGGTCCTCACGGCCTTACAGAAACCCCCCTTTGAGCCTCTTAGGGAGGTTCCTTTGTTTAGACTTTCACAGAAAGTGGTTTTTCTAGTAGCCATAACTTCTCTCAGGAGAGTCTCTGATTTGGCTGCGCTCTCTTCGGAGTCACCTTTTTTAGTGTTTCACCAAGACAAGGTGGTTCTCCGTCCGACTCCGGATTTTCTCCCTAAGGTGGTGTCTTCTTTCCACCTTAACCAGGACATTTCGTTGCCTTCCCTTTGTCCGGCCCCTGTGCATCGCTTTGAGAAGGCGTTGCATACCTTGGATTTGGTGCGGGCGCTCCGAATCTATGTGTCACGCACCGCCGCTTTTAGGCGGTGCACCTCACTTTTTGTGCTAACCACGGGTCAGCGCAAGGGTCTCTCGGCTTCTAAACCGACCCTAGCTCGTTGGATTAGGTCGGCCATCTCCGATGCCTACCAGTGTTCTCAGGTGCCCCCACCGCCAGGGATTAAGGCGCACTCGACCAGAGCTGTCGGTGCCTCCTGGGCTTTCAGGCACCAGGCTACGGCTCAGCAGGTTTGTCAGGCTGCCACTTGGTCTAGTCTGCACACCTTTTCGAAGCACTACCAAGTGCATGCTCATGCTTCGGCAGATGCGAGTTTGGGCAGACGCATCCTTCAGGCGGCTGTCGCCCATTTGTGAAGTTAGGTTTTGCCTACTTCTCAGTTTGGTTTATTTCCCACCCATGGACTGCTTTGAGACGTCCCATGGTCTGGGTCTCCCATAAGGAACGATGAAGAAAAAGAGAATTTTTTTTACTTACCGTAAATTCTTTTTCTTATAGTTCCGACATGGGAGACCCAGCACCCTCCCTGTTGCCTGTTGGCAGTTCTTGTTCCGTGTGTTTCACCGGCTGTTGTTGTAGACAGAGGTTCCGGTTTTTCCGAGTTTTACTCTATCTCTACTTATGGGTGGATGTCCTCCTTCAGCTTTTGCACTGAACTGGTTAGATTGTCATCCAGGGGGTGTATATAGCCCGGAGGGAGGAGCTACACGTTTGAGTGTAGTACTTTGTGTGTCCTCCGGAGGCAGAAGCTATACACCCATGGTCTGGGTCTCCCATGTCGGAACTATAAGAAAAAGAATTTACGGTAAGTAAACAAAATTCTCTTTTTCTTTGTCGCTCTATTGGGAGACCCAGACAATTGGGTGTATAGCTACTGCCTCCGGAGGCCACACAAAGTATTACACTTAAAAGTGTAAGGCCCCTCCCCTACTGCCTATACACCCCCCGTGGGATCACGGGCTCCTCAGTTTTCATGCTTTGTGCGAAGGAGGCTAACATCCACGCATAGCTCCACTGTTTAGTCAGCAGCAGCTGCTGACTTTGTCGGATGGAAGAAAAGAGGGCCCATACTAGGGCCCCCAGCATGCTCCCTTCTCACCCCACTTTTGTTGGCGGTGTTTGTTAAGGTTGAGGTACCCATTGCGGGTACGGAGGCTGGAGCCGACATGCTGCTTTCCTTCCCCATCTCCTTAGGGCTCTGGGTGAAGTGGGATCCTATCGGTCTCCAAGCACAGGAGACCGTGCTCCGTCCACAACCCCTGGGAATCTGCTGGACATGGAGCTGAGTATCGTCAGGGACAGGGCCCTGCTACATTAAGGTACTCTGGGTCCCCGTACAGATCGCGCACACACACCAGCATTGCTGGGTGTGTTAGTGCGCCGGGGACAGCAGCGCGGCGCGCTGGTGCTTTACTCACTGCAGCTTTGCTGAGTGAGTTTCTGTATTAGGAACTGCTGCGCCGGCCGCGGCTGGCGGTTTTTTACACTGCGGCGCGGCTGGGACGTGTGGTGCGCCGGGGACTTCCGCGCTGGCCGTGCTTATACGACGGCCGCGCTTATAAATCGAGTCCCCGGCTTTTGCGGCCTAGTTCCGTTTCGTTCCCGCCCCCAGGCCTGCCAGTCAGGGGAAGGGCGGGACGCTGGTCAGAACGTCAGCGCCGAGGGCTGGAGTCTGCTTAGCATACTCCAACCCCCCTCACTAGGCACAGTGGGACGCTAGTTTCCCGCACTTTGTCTGGGGCACGCCCACGGCCCGCCCCTCTTCACAGGACGCCGGCAGCCATTCCTGTTTGCAGTCTGAGTGGAGAAGGGACACAAGCTCTGGGAGACCCAGGCACGGGATTCTGGCGGTCACACACCCGCTTTTCAGCGGGCGGTAAGCAGCCCTCGAGGGCTCACCCCACTAGTGCCGCAGTGTTCATTTGTACTTTATGCTTGTATGATACATTGCATTGTACGGTCGCTATTCTTGGCTATATACCCTCCTAGATTGCTAGACAACAGCATGTCGTCCGCAAAAAGCAAAGGGGCCAAGACACAGGCTTTCTATGCTACTTGTACCGCATGTAAGGCATGTCCCCCACTGCCCTATAATGTCCCCCACTGCCCTATAATGTCCCCACTGCCCTATTATGTCCCCCACTGCCCTATTATGTCCGCCACTGCCCCATAATATGCTCCATAAAGTCCCCCACCGCTTCTTAATGCCACTTGTAAAATAACACTGCTCCTCCCCCACCCGCAGCCCCTCATATAAAAGTACATCTTCGGCTCCTCTGGAGCGCTTACCTGTGCCTGCGCGTCCTCCTCTTCATCCCTGCAGCTGCGGCCTCGGTGATGATGATGTTGGTGCAGGACTGAGGCGCGCTCCTCTGCAGCCCTGGCGATGACGGTACGTTGCGGGGCTGAGCAGAGCTGCTCTCCCTCCTGTCACCGGCCGCACTGTACAAATGTATTGCGCGCCTGAAAGACGCGCATACATCTGAATACCGGCGCGGTTGGTGCAGGCCTGGGGACTCCCGCAGTGCACCGCTAGGACCTTTGGTGAGTCACATGACACATGTGATGTCACTAAAGGTCCTGCAACTGCGAAAACTTCAGTGATCATACAGAACTTGTACGATCACTGAAGTTTACGATTGAAAGGCTGGGTGCCGGGGCCCACTCAGGCCTGTGCATGGGCGTACCCAGGATCAAAGCCATGGTCGTTCACATTGTAAAATATTAGAACGGAAAAGGTGAATGAAACGAAAATTTTGAGAATTAAATGTAACTATAGCTCGATTAATGACTCCGCGCCCCTCTCCACACACACACACACACAATACAATACATCCCCCCATCACCCACTACATACACACACCCAAATACCATGCACCCCCCATTACCATCTCCCCACGCACACAATACAATGCACTCCCCCATCCCCACCTACGCACACACAATGCACCCCCGATCACCCCCTACACACACACACTACAATGCACCCCCATTACCCTCACACATACACACACACACACACACAATACACGCTCCATTACCCCCCCCCCCACACACACACACACACACACACACAAATACATCCCCCCTTCACCTGCTACACACACAAATACAATGCACCCCCCATCACCCCCTACACACACACACCCACAATACAATGCACCCCCACTACTCCACACACACACACACACACACACACACACACACACACACACACACAATGCACCCCCATTACTCCCTACACACACACACACACACAATGCACCGTCCATCAGCCCCTACACACACACAATGCACCCCCCATCACCCCCTACACACACACACACACACACAATACAATGCACCCCCACTACTCCCTACACACACAATGCACCCCCATTACTCCCTACACAAACACACACACAATGCACCGTCCATCAGCCCCTACACACACACAATGCACCCCCCATCACCCCCTACACACACACACTCACAATACAATGCACCCCTACTACTCCCTACACACACAATGCACCCCCATTACTCCCTACACCCACACACACACACACACACATAATGCACCGTCCATCAGCCCCTACACACACACAATGCACCCCGCATCACCCCCTACACACACACACACACACACACACAATGCACCCCCCCATCACCCCCTACACACACACACACACACACACAATGCACCCCTCCATCACCCCCTACACACACACACACACACACACAATGCACCCCCCAATCACCCCCTACATACACACACACACAAACACACAAAACAATGCATGACCCCCTACACACACACAATACAATGCATGACCCCCTACACACACAATACATCCCCCCATCACCCACTACACACTGTGAGGTATCAACCGGCTGTATTACAAAGGGCCGGTATGTTTTGCAGAAGCGTGGGTGCTCTGCAATGTGAAGCTGGCTGGGACCTGTGGTTCCACAGGATTGCATTACATGCAGGGCCATGGAAGGGTGTGTGATGCTGATTACACACTCCTTACCACCTGTGGGTGTGGCTCCAGGGGTTAAAGCAATCCTGTCTCTGAACCTGGGTGGAGTGTGTCTAGGGCAGTCTAGTTAGAGACTAGCTCTAGACTTCCAGTGTGTATGCTGGGAGAGAGTGAGAGCAGAGCCGAGAGTTCTGCATGAAGTGTGTCTAGGGCAGTCTAGAGAGAGACTGGCTCTAGATGTCCAGTGTGTGGACTGGAAACAAGTGAGAGCAGAGCCAGGAGCTTTGGGTGTATCAGCCTGCATGGAGGCTGATCACAAGGCTCTGATATTGAGTCTGAGGTGAGTGCAGCCAGGCCAGGGCTGTAGGGCGGAATCTCTCCAGGAGGAGAGACAGACAGGGGTCTGCAGAGGGCCCTGGGTGCTGGAAGGAACCTTGGCTAGAGTTGTACGCTGGCAGGAGCCAGAGAGTGGGGAAGTTGCTAAACTTCCATTATGGACTTATTGTTTATGTTTGAGGGCAGTTTATGCTGAGTGTTTTTAATAAACTGCCAGAATTTCTATGAAGAGACTGTGTACGTGTGTTGCTGAAGCTACCTCACACCGCTGCAAGCGAGTGAAACCCCCCACGTTGCAGGGCGCAACGTTACATATGGTGGAGAATGCGGGCATGCGGTCTGGTTGCTAGGGGCAACGCAGCCTGGTTGCTAGGGGCAACGCCCTAGGACATATTCCTGTGGATACGGACTGCTTGCGGTGGATCGGCGGGTCCACGAAAATTTTTTGAAGCGGTTTGCGGTGGATCGGCGGGTCCACGAAAATTGTCTGCGCACTCAAGCAGCTGGCGGTGGATCGGCGGGTCCACGAACAGGGACAGCGCTCTCAAGCACCTGGTGGTGAATCAGCAGGTCGTTGGGGACCCGTGCTGCAGTGGCGAGAGTCCAGCGACTGGAGGTTCCAGGCCAGCCGGAATTGCAAGGCCCTGCTTGGTGAGCAGTGATACACCACAGGCTGGAGATCCTGGTTGTACGGGCGGTACAACCCGGAAAGCATGGAGGAGCTCCTGAACCAGCTGCTGCAGAGCCAGCAGCACCAACAGCATGTGCCTGGAGGTCCAGTGACAGCAGTGGGGGCTAAAAGCCAAAAAGAGGGAATGGTCCCTGCGGACGTTGTGGAGGAGCTGTACCAGTTCCTGGTCCAGGGACAGCAGAAGCTGTCAGTGTGTAGCGATGTCGCAGCCATGGACCAGTTTGAGCGTACCCTTCGGGGGCCAGTATGGACACTGGGTGCCCAGGGAGACAAGGGCAAACAGTGTGAACTGGCGGCTAAGGACATTGCATGGCAACCGCAAAAGGGGGCGGAGTCCCAGAAGGGAATAGTTGCCCATAAGGGGGTGGAGTCCCATAAAGGGGTGGTTGCCCATAAGGGGGTGGAGTCCCATAAAGGGGTGGTTGCCCATAAGGGGATGGAGCCCCAGAAAGCGGTGGTCCCCCAAAAGGGTGCGGAGCATCCCAAATCCAAGTGGCGCAGATGGACTGTAGCCAGGGACAACAGTGTTCATGCCACAAGTGTCCTGTTTGCAATATAGACCACCCATCCGACGAGAAGCCACGTCTGTGTTCCGTGGAAGTGGATGGGGAATCTGTAACAGGGGTCGTAGACTCAAGGAGCTTGGTGACCCTGGTGAGGGCCACCTCTGATGTCCACTTGATTCCTGGAAGGAAGATCCACGTCGGCTGCACCCACAGTAATGAGACAGAATACCCGGTATCCAGCGTGGTCATTAAGACAGCCTGGGACAGTGGTTCTCATGATGTTGGAGTAGTCTCAGATTTACTGCACCCAATTATTATAGGTTGGGACTCTAAATTATTTGTGCACTTGTGGAAGCAGGGGGACGTATACGGTTGCTTGTGTAAGAGCCGGAACAGCCCAAAGGAAACCCCACCACATTGGGAGGTGAAAAGGGGTCCTTGTTGTGCAGTTATGTGTGGTAAGGAGGAGATAGCACCTCCTAAAATTGACTGTCCTAAGTTAGGGGTGACCAAAGAAAATGATGGACGGACCCAACTTAGTGACATAAGGACTAAGGGAATAACCGATAGTCTGACCGTTAAAAACGGGGTAGCTCCAGAAAGGGAGGCAGATATCTGGTTAAGTGGGGACATGATAGTCCAGGATGCCAGGGGGAGTGATGATGACTCCAGTAAAGATACTGACTCTAGTAAGGTGACAAACGAGTACAGTGTGGTACAGATGGGCGAGAAGGGCAAAACTTCCTCCCGACGCCGAAGACGTAATAAGCGCTGAGAGGGGGCACAGGGTATGCCGTCTGAGGGTGCAGAGAAAGTGACATGCCTGGTTAATGAAGACATGGTGCTAATAACACCTGCTACGGTGGAGTCAGACGGTGATATCCTACAAAAGACTGAGGAATCAGAGATTGAACTGACACATTGTGACGACAGAAATCAGCGGGCTGCAAGTGCAGAGAAGGAGCCAACCAGCTTGGCTGGTAATCTAAAACAGAGGGCACCCCATGCTGTTATTTTAAATTAAATAAATAATTTAAAACAAAAATCATGGGGTCCCCCCAAATTGGATCACCAGCCAAGGTAAAGCAGACAGCTGTGGTCTGGTATTCTCAGACTAGGGAGGCCCACTGTTATTGGACACTCCCCAGCCTAAAATTAGCAGGCCACAGCCGCCCCAGAAGTGGCACATCCATTAGGTGTGCCAATCCTGGTGCTTCGCCCCAACTCATCCCGTGCCCTGGTGCGGTGGCAAACGGGGTAATATATGGGGTTGATGCCAAATGTGTAATGTCACCTGGCATCAAGCACTGAGATTAGTGATGTCACGCGTCTATCAGATATCCGACATCAGAAACCCAGTCAGTAATAAAAAAAAATAGACAACAAAAAAAAAAGTTTTATTTGAAAAAACACTCCTCAAAACATTCCCTCATTCACCAATTTATTCAAAAGAAAAACAAATCCAGGTCCAGCATAATCCAATAAGGGGGTCCCATGACAATCCATACCATAGTCAATGTCCCAGTCAATGAAGAACAGAATGTTCCTCATTGGCTGGGAGAGTAATGCAGTGACCTGAGCTAACATCAATAGCCCAGGTCACTGCAGGGGATGCCGAGCGCTGCTGTCAGGAGGTTAAATGAAATCATTACCTGCGGTGACGATCTTCGCTTCACTCCTGTCAGCGCTGTCCCTGACTTCTATGCCCGCCGCGTTCTCAGCATTATCGCCCGAGACGTCACCGCTAGTGACGTGAGAACGCAGCGGCATAGAAGCCAGTGACAGCGCTGACAGGAGTGAAGCGAAGATTGTCACAGCAGGCAATGATGTCATCTAACATCCTGATGGCAGCGCTCGTTATCCCCGCGGCTGCCTGCGCTGCAATGTGAGAGGCTGCTGAGCCTGCAATGAAGGCAGCCGCGGAGTATATCCTACAAGACTCAGTAGGAACACTGAAAAGCAGCAGATCCAAATGACAACCCCACTGGTATAACAATACAACAACCTGCAACCTCACGCTCCCTTTCTGAAGTAGAACAACAACTCCCAGCATACCCACACAACCCATCGGTATGCACCAAAGCGCACATTGCAGCTTTTTTTTTTTTTTGCTGCGTTTTTGTGGTGACTACAGATGCAGCATATCAATTCTTTCTGTGTTTTTGAGCCCTTCCAGTCAATAGAATTGACTTTAAAAATACACTGGGCAAAAACGCAAAAAAATGCACGCCAGGGGTATGTTTTTTGGGACCAAAACCGTGCATCTTTGTGGTCTCCACAAAGATGCAGCATGCGCACATGGCAAATTGCTGCCCGTTAGTGTTTCCACACATTAGGAAATCCCTTTCATGACCCCCATAAAGTATGATCCCAACAAAAGTGCCCCCCAAACACTGTATGATACACCCAAAGTGAATTCCTGCACAGTACCCTCCACGCACAGTTTGATGATTCTACATCACCTCCCACCCAGCAAAGCATAATACACCCACAACAACCCCAACACAGTACGATGGCCCCAACACAGCCCTTCATACAGTAGAATGGCCCCTTTATATTCTATAACGGTCTGCACACAGTATAATGGGCCCCACATAGCCTTCCAAATAGTATAATGGCTACCATATAGGCCTTTAAACAGAATAAGGCTATGTGCGCACGCTGCATCTTTGTGGTGACCACAAAGATTCATGTTTTTAGGCCCAAAAAAACGCACTCTCGGCATGTATTATTTGCCACGTTTTACTGCGTTTTTGCTCAGTGTGTTTTTTAAGTCATCTATTGATTGGAAGAGCTCAAAAAACGCAGGAAAAAATGCAGTAAGAATTGACATGCTGCATCTTTGTGGTCACCACAAAGATGCAGCCAAAAAAAAGCTGCAAAGTGTGAACAGAAAAACTGAAATCACATAGACTTTTCTGGGAAGGAAATGCAGGAAGTTTTGTTACCAAAACTGCACTCAAAAAACGCAGTGTGCATACAAGGCCTAACTGTTACCCACACAGCCCTCCAGTGGTGCCCCTATAGCAATCAAAAATGTATAATGGCCTACATATAATAATAATATATAATATTTATTCATTTATATAGCGCTATTAATTCCACAGCGCTTTACATACATTGGCAACACTGTCCCCATTGGACTGCAATGTGAGAGGCTGCTGAGCCTGCAATGAAGGCAGCCGCGGGGCTGGAGCGGGACACAGACTGCACGGGCACTCCTGCTGTCCTGAGCAGGGGGCCTGGTGCTGGCGTTGACACCGTGGGCGGGGAGAGTACGGGGTGCGGAGGAATGTGTGGGAGGGTGCAGGGAAGAGGTGCGGGGACTCCACGCACTGTACTCGCCCAGCAGGGCGGCAACATTCTGTTCTAGATTTGCATGTCAACATGGTCCTGCCCATGTTGACATGAAATGACCGGAAGCAGCAAAATCGCGGCAGGAGCGATCACATGACCGCTCTGAGCCGGGGGAGAAAGGCTGACAGCAGGGCAGGTAAGAGATCACTAGCTACTTACCTGCCCCAATGTAGCCCAATAGGGTAATAATGAAGAAAAGTCAAAATAAGCCGGATAACCCCTTTAATTATAAAGGCCATAGATCAGAGGTTAGAGGTGGTAACCTATTTAAGGCCCTTGCGCAACTTGAGTCATTGGATTTATAGATTGGACACAAGGACTACTATTGGGCTCAATGAGAGCTTTGACTGCTTTCTTTAATTGGGTATTTTTATGTGGTGTGAGAATGGGACTGTTTGTGTTAAATTATTTTTTAATTGTTTCTTTTTCTTTTTATCCATAATTTAGAGATCTGTATATGCTAAAACCATACCTGAGGTGGTCTGCAAATTTTGAGGTACTTCACGCGACCCGCTCAGTGACTTAGATGTTGACTTTGATTGGGTCTTTTCCCTGAATGAAGTGCCTATGAGAAAATAAGAAAAACGATTATTATCTAAGAAAAGTGGAGAAAAACATTGTACAACAATTTAATTATAGTTAGGATACAACTAATATTTAATACATTTACTCAATAATTTAGTTTTTTGCATTTCTTGATTTTGCTTGCCTTATGGCATGTCATTTTTAATTTTGCATATAATATTTCTGTTTACACAACAACATGAACACTATGCACTTTTTTGTTTGTCTATTGATTAGTGATGGACAGACCCAGACTGTAAAATTTAGAATCCGAGAGGTTTTAAAAATACCCGAGTACTGGACCCGGGCCTGGAGTTCTCAGGGAACTCCGGATAAAGATCCGGAACCTTTGGAAATAAAAAATAAAAAAAGGAAAAATAAAGAAAATAAGAATAAAGCAGGCGCGTTATAACAATAGCAGCCCACAGCCACTCAGGATTGTCACATCCATTAGATGTGACAATCCTGGCACTCTACCCGATTCTTCCCGATTCCCCTGGTGCGGTGGCAATCAGGCTAATAAGGGGTTAATAACAGCTCACATCTGCCACTAAGCCCTAGATTAGCAATGGCAGGGTCTATGAAAACCCTACCCCCATTACTAATCTGTAAGTGAAAATAAATAAACACAAACACAAAATAAGATAAAAACAACACCCTCTTTCACTCCTTTATTAACCCCAAAAACTCCCAGGTCTGATGTAATCCACACGAGGTCCCATAACGATTCCAGCTCTGCTACATCTGAAGTGACAGTGCGTGGGCATAGAATATGACCACCCGCTGTGATCTTAAGGCAGAGAATGAGTCGCAGCGATGTGTGGTGACGTAACTTAGGTTATTTGCGGTCACAGCTGGAGCTGCCCATTGTCATCCACCTATGATCGCAGGTAACCTGACCTCATTGAACTGAGTGACCACTACTATCCATAAAAGTGGCGTAATACTTTGGCAAAATTACTCCCAGAAATAAAATGTGAGTCAGAAATACATTCAGGCATCTTCCGCATGCTGTTGCCATTCAGTTTCAACAATTTTCCATCCATTGCAATATTTTTACAGCCCTCGCAGGCCTATTTCCAACGTCCTCTGGAAAATTATTCGAGTTTCCCATTGACTTGGATTGGGTTCGTTATTCGGTATGAATACACAAATGTAGAAATTATTGGATTTGAACAATCCGAACCCGAATATTTTAGCATTCGCCCATATCTAGTCATCACTAATGATAATTTTAAGGATGTCTAAAACTGATCAACTGGGAAAAGGTTGTTGCATTACTCGTAAATCAAATGCCATGTCCTTCTTCAATTTGTCCAATTATTAATACCAGGTTTTGGTTAAAATGAGGCTACCATTTCAAGGTTAATTTTTCATCAAGGAGAAACTACGCTGAAAATCTATCTTTTGAATCATGTGCATTGAATATTTTTTTGGTATGGTATCAGAAGACTCAGAAGGAAAAATGTATGTAACAAAATTAAAACATTGTCGTCCATTTGGCTTATCCCTAATCTATTAATTTTACACTAGGTGGTAAGATAGATGACATCTTTATTATCTGGAGGGGTACCGGTCCTGAACTGCAGAGCTTCATGACTTGGTTGAACAATAACCCATATAACATCAAACTAACCTATAAGGCAGATCGGGAGGCAATTGTTTTTCTGGACTATAATATAAAAATGGGGTACCAGACAGAAAAGGGTACTCCACGGGTACAATTATTATCAACAAGTAAGAGGGAAGAATCTTTTTCCTCACAGATACATTTCATCTCCAAGTTAACAGTCAGAGGGGGTGATCAGGCAGATCTTGAACAAACACTGGTCGTTACTGAAGACCGACTAGAGTTTGAACGACGTTTTACTCATCGCCCACTCTTACCTGTTAGAAGGGGGAAAAGCCTAAAGGATATGCTGGTGAAGAACCATTACGTACCTAGGGTGGTATCTCGCATTGAGAAAGGGAGTCCCAAATTTGGTTGTTTTCCTTTTGTCTGCCCAGAGATGTTGTCAGCTTGGGATGGACCTAAAGAGTATAAAATAAAAAGTTACAAATCATGCAGTAAAAGTCACGTTATCTATTATGCAGTATGTGGCTGTAGCCTAATTTATATTGGGTTAACATCAAGGGAACAACGCGTCCGCACGAGGGAACATGTTAGGGACATAATTGCGGTGTGTGATGTTGTGGATCTTGATTCCCTGAGGATGATCCAGAGACATTTCAAGCTGCGCCATGACTGTGGTCCCACAGGATTGAAAATTTGTGGTATCGCAAGGTCCATTTAGAATCTAGGGGTATATATATATACACATATTACTATATGAATTTTGTCTCTGCATGATATAGGGACATTAGAAAATCTTTTAAGGACTATACATGGTCATATTCTTTAGGCTAAGGCTGATTCTCCTTATGTTTGGATGATTTTCTTACCACCCTGGTCGTGCCCTTTCACTTGCCAGTAGTAGATATGGTCTCGTTGGGTGCGCATGTGCGGGGCTGCCTCAGCATGAGTCCCCACCAAGGGAGCTTCCTTAGACGGATGCATGGGTTAACTGACGTTAGTGGAAGTATTCTTCAGATCCACGCTTCCCCTGGAATGACTGGATGAGGCGGACTCTATGTGCGGCGTCCCACCCCCTGCACGCGCCCAAACAGCGACGATCTCGCCCAAGACACCACATAATAAAACATACACATTACACTTTCCTCAAGCGAGGAAGCCAGGTGAGAACCGCGTGTCAGGGCTACTCAAAACATCCAGTTATAAGTGCACTTTATAGGTGAGTCCGGATCACGATGATTCATGGCTGTTAGCTCTATCGGTAATAGTAATGGTAGCCTTTGAGGCTTAGGCTGCGTTACATGGGTGATATTAGATTTTTGTGTTGTTATAGCGCCACCAGGTGGCCATCTGTATTAGTACATGCAGTGGTACCTGCAATGTATTTCAATGACCCCGATCCTGCTGTACCGGAAGTCGCCGGATCCTGATAGACAGAATCCTGTTTTTTGTACTGAGCATGCCCAGAAAGCAGCTTGGCATGGTCAATACAGAAATCTCCCTCTCTCTCAGACAGAAGACCAGGATCGTGAAGGGGTGAGAAGGAGTAATAAAGATGGAGTCCCTAAGTGTGTCTGTGTATTTATTTCTAATAAAGTGTCTGTGTATTTTTTTCTAATAAAGTATTTTTTCTGTGTGATGTCTTTTTTTTAACCCTTTATTGGAGATTCTTAATGGCCGGGTCAAACTTGGCCTGACATTAGCAATCTCAGGCTTTATATATATATATTTATATTTAGGTCATATAAGCAGTGGGGGTTAGCAGCCAGTAGCTGCTTGGGTTACCTTAGCAATAGAAAATGCAGCGGGAGTCCACACATTTTATTTTTTTTACCCCCTAACCCTAGAGTTAGGGTTATGTGTTTGGGGTTTTTGTTTATTTTTTAATGAATTTTAAAAAAAAATACTCATGGGCTACCGAGAACCCGAGCATTTTAGTGCTCACTCATCCCTACTTCTAACCATACAGCCAGCAGATCAAGTAATCTGATCAGCTGACTCCAGTGTTGGCCGATTACTTGTTCTGGGTCCCCCTGCATCCATCGCAGCGTGTGCTGCCTGTGAGGTCAGCTGAATTCGGCCGACACTGGAGTCAGCTGATCTGAACTCTGTTGAACTCCAGCCCGAACACTCTGCGATAGATGCAGGGGGACACAGAACAAGTAATCGGGCAACACTGGAGTCAGCTGATCTGAACTCAGCTGAACTCATGACCACACAGCCCGAACATGGTCACACGTGATCGGCAGCAGGCAGTGATTGCTGTTAACCTGCATCCATCACAGCGTGTGCGGACTGTGAGATCAGGAGTTCAGCTTATTCCCGATCAGCTGACTCCAGTGCCAGCCGATAAATTCTGTGTTCCCCTTCATCCATCACAAGTAGAAGTAGAAGCATACAATAAAATAACAATTGCGGTTGCATGCGTTGCACATTCAATCCACAGGATCCGGTCATATGCGGTTTGCATCCTGTCAAATGTGAAAGTAGCCTTACAGCTGGAGCAGGAAGAAGAAAGACAAGATGGCAGACTTACTTTGGGAGCTTACAGGAAGAAATCGCACAGACCAATTTTTGGGGCTCCACTCAAGGGGATCTGGGGCTGAGAAAAAAAGGAGACCGTCAGCTGATGATGAAATAGCTAGCAAAGTTATTGATCATTATCTCAAACCCATTGCCTCCTCTCTCTAGTCCGGCATTTCCTCTCTGCGGCGATCGCCATCCTCCTTCTTCTGAGGCCCATGTGCATGACGCGTCGTACATCATGCTCACTAGCTGGCATTGAGGTCCTGCGCAGGCGCACTTTGATCTGCCCTGCTCAAAGCAGATCCATGTATTGTAGTGCATATGCGTAAGAGATCTTTAACCCCTTAACGATCTGGTGGCTATCATGATAGCACAGGGTCATGTGATGACTCCAGTAGCTCACATGACTCAGGTCCTGTAAGAAAAAGCCAAATACTGGCTGTTACAAGAGATGATAATTTCTCCCAGTCTAAATTGTGCTGCTCTGATTGGGATAAATAAATGAGTGATCAGACAGCTGATCCTAATAGCCCCCTAGGGGTACTAGTCAAATTTAAAAAAAAATGTAAGAAAAAGTTTTGAAAAAGTAAAAAAAAAAGTAAAAACACCTAAAAGTTTAAATCATCCCTCTTTTGCCCCACTGAAAAATAAAGGGTTAAAAAAAAATATTCACACATTTGGTATCGCTGTCTTCAGCCCGATCTATCAAAATATAAAATCATTTGTTCTGATTTTTAAACGGCGTAGCAGCAAAAAAATTCCAAATGCCAAAATTACGCTTTTTGGTTGCCACAAATCTTAAGCAAAATGCAATAACAGGCAATGAACACATAGCATCTGCGCAAAAATGATCCTGTTAAAAACGTCAGCTCGAGATACTAAAAAAAGCCATCACTGAGCCATAGATTTAAAAAAATGAGAACGCTATGGGTCTCAGAAAATGGCGCAAAACGTCTGTCACTTTTTTCGGACAAACTTCTGATAATTTTTTTAACCCCTTAGATTAAAGTAAACCTATTCATGTTTGGTGTCTACAAACTTGCAGTAACCTCAGGCATCACAGCAGCACATCAGGTTTACCATATAGTGAACACAGTGAATAAAATGTCTCAAAAACAATAGAGCAATCACACTTTTTTTTGCAATTTCTCCACATTTGGATTTTTTTTGCCATTTTACAGTACACTGCATGGTAAAACTCACAGTTTCATTTAAAATTACAGCTCATTCTGCAAAAAATTAGCCCTCACATGACCATATTGACTGAAAAATAAAAAAGTTACGTCTGTCAGAAGAATGGCAAACCCCCCACAAATACCGAAAAGTGTAAAGTCGGCCGGTCGTGAAGGGGTTAATCTTTCCTCGCGCCTGCACATTACAGTACTTTCATCAGCAGGGCAGATGAATGCGCCTGCGCAGGACCGCAATGTCGGCTCGTGTGGATGACGTAGACACATCATCCACACTGTACTGGGAAGAAGGAGGCCGAAGATCGCAGCAGAGAGGATGCGTCAGACCTGAAAGAGGAGGCACCGCACTGGAGAGCTGCGACACCCATTGGACTGGACCCACCCTAGGTGAGTATTATAAAAGTACTTTTTCCGTTTTACAGAGCGGCCTAGGCTCTTATATACAGTATTTTGGAATGCTGTATATAAGAACTCAGTGGTATTGGACACAGCTTGTAGTCCCCAAATCTGGTGACAGATTCCCATTAAAAAATCGGAAGGAACACAAACTTGCACAATAAATCACCAACATATTTGTGCTTCTAAGGGCGTGATTTATTACGCCCAGTATCCATGCCAGAAAATCTACATAGGAATGACCACAAGGGACTTAACCTCTTACAGACATTGGACGTACTGGGTACATCGTAGATAATGGCGGTGTAATCATCGTCGGCTGCTGCAGTAATCCGGCACCGATTTCCGCACATATATGCTGATCTGAACAGCAGACATGTGTAGCTTACAAGCAAGGGTGGATCCACGATTCACCCATGCCTTTTAATCTTTTAGACCGCGCTGTCAATTACTGACAGCGCAATGTAAATGGCCATGGCAGGGAAATTTCCTTTCCTCTACGCTATCGGAGTCCCCGTGACGCGATCACGGGAAACCGATGGTTGCCATGGTAGCACAGGGTTATGTCATAACTCATGTCGCTATCATGACTCACATCCTGTTACAGCCGGCTGGTTGTAACAGGACAGCAGCATTTCAGCTGATCAGAGCTCTGCCGCTCTGATCAGCAGAAATGAACAAGCGATCAGACAGCTAATCCTTACCCCTAGGGGGACTATTAAAATAAAAAAAGTTTAAAACAAAGTTTTAAAGAATTAAAAAAAACAACTAAAAATTTAAATCACTCCCCATTCGCCCCACTAAAAATCAAAGGGTTAAAAAAATAATAAATATACACTCATTTGGTATCACAGAGTTCA
>NW_027442811.1:0-76965 GCF_048569485.1 Anomaloglossus baeobatrachus
ACTACAGCTACAGAGGTGACCGTCTGATAGCCCAGCTCGACTATCCATCTCTACTGAAGACCCTTTCAGCTTTTTGAGAGTTGGGTGGAGGACATCATCTCTGAAAATAGGGTCCCACAGCTGCACCCCATCAGTGTGAGCAGGAATCTTAGGACTCTTAGAAGAGTCAATGCTCTGAGACCATGGGGGGCGCTTAGCCCCCTCTCTTCGTCACTGAGGATGATTTAATTTTTCAGGGATTAGAGAGAGTGGTCCTTGTGGTGGACTGCAGGTATGGAGAGCTGTTGTGATCGTATTAGATAGATAAGAATGATTATATGTATTGTAGAAATGTCTCCTATCATGTTCCCTAATTTCTTATTATGTCCACATCCTGGTCCCCATCTTGGACATCATAACAAACGTGCACTTTTTTGTTTAATTTACACATTGGACCATAGGAAAAATGACACTACAGCTACAGAGGTGACCGTCTGATAGCCCAGCTCGACTATCCATCTCTACTGAAGACCCTTTCAGCTTTTTGAGAGTTGGGTGGAGGACATCATCTCTGAAAATAGGGTCCCACAGCTTCACCCCATCAGTGTGAGCAGGACTCTTAGGACTCTTAGAAGAGTCAATGCTCTGGTACCATGGGGGGCGCTTGGCCCCCTCTCTTCGTCACTGAGGATGATTTCATTTTTCAGGGATTAGAGAGGGTGGTCCTTGTGGTGGACTGCAGGTATGGAGAGCTGTTGTCATCGTATTAGATAGATAAGAATGATTATATGTATTGTAGAAATGTCTCCTATCATGTTCCCTAATTTTTTATTATGTCCACATCCTGGTCCCCATCTTGGACATCATAACAAACGTGCACTTTTTTGTTTAATTTACACATTGGACCATAGGAAAAATGACACTACAGCTACAGAGGTGACCGTCTGATAGCCCAGCTCGACTATCCATCTCTACTGAAGACCCTTTCAGCTTTTTGAGAGTTGGGTGGAGGACATCATCTCTGAAAATAGGGTCCCACAGCTGCACCCCATCAGTGTGAGCAGGACTCTTAGGACTCTTAGAAGAGTTAATGCTCTGAGACCATGGGGGCGCTTAGCCCCCTCTCTTCGTCACTGAGGATGATTTCATTTTTCAGGGATTAGAGAGGGTGGTCCTTGTGGTGGACTGCAGGTATGGAGAGCTGTTGTCATCGTATTAGATAGATAAGAATGATTATATGTATTGTAGAAATGTCTCCTATCATGTTCCCTAATTTTTTATTATGTCCACATCCTGGTCCCCATCTTGAACATCATAACAAACGTGCACTTTTTTGTTTAATTTACACATTGGACCATAGGAAAAATGACACTACAGCTACAGAGGTGACCGTCTGATAGCCCAGCTCGACTATCCATCTCTACTGAAGACCCTTTCAGCTTTTTGAGAGTTGGGTGGAGGACATCATCTCTGAAAATAGGGTCCCACAGCTTCACCCCATCAGTGTGAGCAGGACTCTTAGGACTCTTAGAAGAGTCAATGCTCTGAGACCATTGGGGGCACTTAGCCCCCTCTCTTCGTCACTGAGGATGATTTCATTTTTCAGGGATTAGAGAGGGTGGTCCTTGTGGTGGACTGCAGGTATGGAGAGCTGTTGTCATCGTATTAGATAGATAAGAATGATTATATGTATTGTAGAAATGTCTCTTATCATGTTCCCTAATTTCTTATTATGTCCACATCCTGGTCCCCATCTTGGACATCATAACAAACGTGCACTTTTTTGTTTAATTTACACATTGGACCATAGGAAAAATGACACTACAGCTACAGAGGTGACCGTCTGATAGCCCAGCTCGACTATCCATCTCTACTGAAGACCCTTTCAGCTTTTTGAGAGTCGGGTGGAGGACATCATCTCTGAAAATAGGGTCCCACAGCTTCACCCCATCAGTGTGAGCAGGACTCTTAGGACTCTTAGAAGAGTCAATGCTCTGGTACCATGGGGGGCGCTTGGCCCCCTCTCTTCGTCACTGAGGATGATTTCATTTTTCAGGGATTAGAGAGGGTGGTCCTTGTGGTGGACTGCAGGTATGGAGAGCTGTTGTCATCGTATTAGATAGATAAGAATGATTATATGTATTGTAGAAATGTCTCCTATCATGTTCCCTAATTTTTTATTATGTCCACATCCTGGTCCCCATCTTGGACATCATAACAAACGTGCACTTTTTTGTTTAATTTACACATTGGACCATAGGAAAAATGACACTACAGCTACAGAGGTGACCGTCTGATAGCCTAGCTCGACTATCCATCTCTACTGAAGACCCTTTCAGCTTTTTGAGAGTTGGGTGGAGGACATCATCTCTGAAAATAGGGTCCCACAGCTGCACCCCATCAGTGTGAGCAGGACTCTTAGGACTCTTAGAAGAGTTAATGCTCTGAGACCATGGGGGCGCTTAGCCCCCTCTCTTCGTCACTGAGGATGATTTCATTTTTCAGGGATTAGAGAGGGTGGTCCTTGTGGTGGACTGCAGGTATGGAGAGCTGTTGTCATCGTATTAGATAGATAAGAATGATTATATGTATTGTAGAAATGTCTCCTATCATGTTCCCTAATTTTTTATTATGTCCACATCCTGGTCCCCATCTTGGACATCATAACAAACGTGCACTTTTTTGTTTAATTTACACATTGGACCATAGGAAAAATGACACTACAGCTACAGAGGTGACCGTCTGATAGCCCAGCTCGACTATCCATCTCTACTGAAGACCCTTTCAGCTTTTTGAGAGTTGGGTGGAGGACATCATCTCTGAAAATAGGGTCCCACAGCTGCACCCCATCAGTGTGAGCAGGACTCTTAGGACTCTTAGAAGAGTCAATGCTCTGAGACCATTGGGGGCACTTAGCCCCCTCTCTTCGTCACTGAGGATGATTTCATTTTTCAGGGATTAGAGAGGGTGGTCCTTGTGGTGGACTGCAGGTATGGAGAGCTGTTGTCATCGTATTAGATAGATAAGAATGATTATATGTATTGTAGAAATGTCTCTTATCATGTTCCCTAATTTCTTATTATGTCCACATCCTGGTCCCCATCTTGGACATCATAACAAACGTGCACTTTTTTGTTTAATTTACACATTGGACCATAGGAAAAATGACACTACAGCTACAGAGGTGACCGTCTGATAGCCCAGCTCGACTATCCATCTCTACTGAAGACCCTTTCAGCTTTTTGAGAGTCGGGTGGAGGACATCATCTCTGAAAATAGGGTCCCACAGCTTCACCCCATCAGTGTGAGCAGGACTCTTAGGACTCTTAGAAGAGTCAATGCTCTGGTACCATGGGGGGCGCTTGGCCCCCTCTCTTCGTCACTGAGGATGATTTCATTTTTCAGGGATTAGAGAGGGTGGTCCTTGTGGTGGACTGCAGGTATGGAGAGCTGTTGTCATCGTATTAGATAGATAAGAATGATTATATGTATTGTAGAAATGTCTCCTATCATGTTCCCTAATTTTTTATTATGTCCACATCCTGGTCCCCATCTTGGACATCATAACAAACGTGCACTTTTTTGTTTAATTTACACATTGGACCATAGGAAAAATGACACTACAGCTACAGAGGTGACCGTCTGATAGCCTAGCTCGACTATCCATCTCTACTGAAGACCCTTTCAGCTTTTTGAGAGTTGGGTGGAGGACATCATCTCTGAAAATAGGGTCCCACAGCTGCACCCCATCAGTGTGAGCAGGACTCTTAGGACTCTTAGAAGAGTTAATGCTCTGAGACCATGGGGGCGCTTAGCCCCCTCTCTTCGTCACTGAGGATGATTTCATTTTTCAGGGATTAGAGAGGGTGGTCCTTGTGGTGGACTGCAGGTATGGAGAGCTGTTGTCATCGTATTAGATAGATAAGAATGATTATATGTATTGTAGAAATGTCTCCTATCATGTTCCCTAATTTTTTATTATGTCCACATCCTGGTCCCCATCTTGGACATCATAACAAACGTGCACTTTTTTGTTTAATTTACACATTGGACCATAGGAAAAATGACACTACAGCTACAGAGGTGACCGTCTGATAGCCCAGCTCGACTATCCATCTCTACTGAAGACCCTTTCAGCTTTTTGAGAGTTGGGTGGAGGACATCATCTCTGAAAATAGGGTCCCACAGCTGCACCCCATCAGTGTGAGCAGGACTCTTAGGACTCTTAGAAGAGTCAATGCTCTGAGACCATTGGGGGCACTTAGCCCCCTCTCTTCGTCACTGAGGATGATTTCATTTTTCAGGGATTAGAGAGGGTGGTCCTTGTGGTGGACTGCAGGTATGGAGAGCTGTTGTCATCGTATTAGATAGATAAGAATGATTATATGTATTGTAGAAATGTCTCCTATCATGTTCCCTAATTTTTTATTATGTCCACATCCTGGTCCCCATCTTGGACATCATAACAAACGTGCACTTTTTTGTTTAATTTACACATTGGACCATAGGAAAAATGACACTACAGCTACATAGGTGACCGTCTGATAGCCCAGCTCGACTATCCATCTCTACTGAAGACCCTTTCAGCTTTTTGAGAGTCTGGTGGAGGACATCATCTCTGAAAATAGGGTCCCACAGCTTAACCCCATCAGTGTGAGCAGGACTCTTAGGACTCTTAGAAGAGTCAATGCTCTGGTACCATGGGGGGCGCTTGGCCCCCTCTCTTCGTCACTGAGGATGATTTCATTTTTCAGGGATTAGAGAGGGTGGTCCTTGTGGTGGACTGCAGGTATGGAGAGCTGTTGTCATCGTATTAGATAGATAAGAATGATTATATGTATTGTAGAAATGTCTCCTATCATGTTCCCTAATTTTTTATTATGTCCACATCCTGGTCCCCATCTTGGACATCATAACAAACGTGCACTTTTTTGTTTAATTTACACATTGGACCATAGGAAAAATGACACTACAGCTACAGAGGTGACCGTCTGATAGCCCAGCTCGACTATCCATCTCTACTGAAGACCCTTTCAGCTTTTTGAGAGTTGGGTGGAGGACATCATCTCTGAAAATAGGGTCCCACAGCTGCACCCCATCAGTGTGAGCAGGACTCTTAGGACTCTTAGAAGAGTCAATGCTCTGAGACCATTGGGGGCACTTAGCCCCCTCTCTTCGTCACTGAGGATGATTTCATTTTTCAGGGATTAGAGAGGGTGGTCCTTGTGGTGGACTGCAGGTATGGAGAGCTGTTATCGTATTAGATAGATAAGAATGATTATATGTATTGTAGAAATGTCTCCTATCATGTTCCCTAATTTTTTATTATGTCCACATCCTGGTCCCCATCTTGGACATCATAACAAACGTGCACTTTTTTGTTTAATTTACACATTGGACCATAGGAAAAATGACACTACAACTACAGAGGTGACCGTCTGATAGCCCAGCTCGACAATCCATCTCTACTGAAGACCCTTTCAGCTTTTTGAGAGTTGGGTGGAGGACATCATCTCTGAAAATAGGGTCCCACAGCTGCACCCCATCAGTGTGAGCAGGACTCTTAGGACTCTTAGAAGAGTCAATGCTCTGAGACCATGGGGGGCGTTTAGCCCCCTCTCTTCATCACTAAGGATGATTTCATTTTTCAGGGATTAGAGAGGGTGGTCCTTGTGGTGGACTGCAGGTATGGAGAGCTGTTGTCATCGTATTAAATAGATAAGAATGATTATATGTATTGTAGAAATGTCTCCTATCATGTTCCCTAATTTTTTATTATGTCCACATCCTGGTCCCCATCTTGGACATCATAACAAACGTGCACTTTTTTGTTTAATTTACACTTTGGACCATAGGAAAAATGACACTACAGGTACAGAGGTGACCGTCTGATAGCCCAGCTCGACTATCCATCTCTACTGAAGACCCTTTCAGCTTTTTGAGAGTTTGGTGGAGAACATCATCTCTGAAAATAGGGTCCCACAGCTGCACCCCATCAGTGTGAGCAGGACTCTTAGGACTCTTAGAAGAGTCAATGCTCTGAGACCATGGGGGGCGCTTAGCCCCCTCTCTTCGTCACTGAGGATGATTTCACTTTTCAGGGAATAGAGAGGGTGGTCCTTGTGGTGGACTGAAGGTATGGAGAGCTGTTGTCATCGTATTAGATAGATAAGAATGATTATATGTATTGTAGAAATGTCTCCTATCATGTTCCCTATTTTTTTATTATGTCCACATCCTGGTCCCCATCTTGGAAATCATAACAAACGTGCACTTTTTTGTTTAATTTACACATTGGACCATAGGAAAAATGACACTACAGCTACAGAGGTGACCGTCTGATAGCCCAGCTCGACTATCCATCTCTACTGAAGACCCTTTCAGCTTTTTGAGAGTTGGGTGGAGGACATCATCTCTGAAAATAGGGTCCCACAGCTGCACCCCATCAGTGTGAGCAGGACTCTTAGGACTCTTAGAAGAGTCAATGTTTTGAGACCATGGGGTGCGCTTAGCCCCCTCTCTTCGTCACTGAGGATGATTTCATTTTTCAGGGATTAGAGAGGGTGGTCCTTGTGGTGGACTGCAGGTATGGAGAGCTGTTGTCATCGTATTAGATAGATAAGAATAATTATATGTATTGTAGAAATGTCTCCTATCATGTTCCCTATTTTTTTATTATGTCCACATCCTGGTCCCCATCTTGGAAATCATAACAAACGTGCACTTTTTTGTTTAATTTACACATTGGACCATAGGAAAAATGACACTACAGCTACAGAGGTGACCGTCTGATAGCCCAGCTCGACTATCCATCTCTACTGAAGACCCTTTCAGCTTTTTGAGAGTTGGGTGGAGGACATCATCTCTGAAAATAGGGTCCCACAGCTGCACCCCATCAGTGTGAGCAGGACTCTTAGGACTCTTAGAAGAGTCAATGCTCTGAGACCATGGGGGGCGCTTAGCCCCCTCTCTTCGTCACTGAGGATGATTTCATTTTTCAGGGATTAGAGAGAGTGGTCCTTGTGGTGGACTGCAGGAATGGAGAGCTGTTGTGATCGTATTAGATAGATAAGAATGATTATATGTATTGTAGAAATGTCTCCTATCATGTTCCCTAATTTTTTATTATGTCCACATCCTGGTCCCCATCTTGGACATCATAACAAACGTGCACTTTTTTGTTTAATTTACACATTGGACCATAGGAAAAATGACACTACAGCTACAGAGGTGACCGTCTGATAGCCCAGCTCGACTATCCATCTCTACTGAAGACCCTTTCAGCTTTTTGAGAGTTGGGTGGAGGACATCATCTCTTAAAATAGGGTCCCACAGCTGCACCCCATCAGTGTAAGCAGGACTCTTAGGACTCTTAGAAGAGTCAATGCTCTAAAACCATGGGGGGCGCCAAACAAAACTTTTAGTAGGTTTCTACTTATTTTATTAAATATTATCTCCACCAAACAGGACAAGCTTGCATCTGTTATAGTTTTGGAGAAAAATGTGATCATTTCATGTATGCGCGAAATGCCTTAAAAATGGCTTTAAAATAGTTTTGAAGCATGGAGACGATTATCTCGGGATTGCAAGATAACCAAACAAAACTTTTAGTGGATTTCTACATATTTTATTAAATATCATCTCTACCAAACAGGACAAGCTTGCATCTGTTTTAGTTTTGAAGAAAAATGTGATCATTTCATTTATGCGTGAAATGCCTTCAAAATGGCTTTTAAATGGATTTGAAGCATGGAGACGATTATCTCGGGATTGCAATATAACCAAACAAAACTTTTAGTGGATTTCTACTTATTTTATTAAATATTATCCCCTCCAAACAGGACGAGCTTCCATCTGTTATAGTTTTGGAGAAAAATGTGATCATTTCATTTATGCGCGAAATGCCTTAAAAATGGCTTTAAAATGGATTTGGAGCATGGAGACGATTATCTCGGGATTGCAAGATAACCAAACAAAACTTTTAGTGGATTTCTACTTATTTTATTAAATATTATCCCCACCAAACAGGACAAGCTTGCATCTGTTATAGTTTTGGAGAAAAATGTGATCATTTCATTTATGCGCACAATGCCTTTGAAATGGCTTTAAAATAGATTTGGAGCATGGAGACGATTATCTCGGGATTGCAAGATAACCAAACAAAACTTTTAGTGGATTTCTACTTATTTTACCAAATATCATCTCCACCAAACAGGACAAGCTTGCATGTGTTATAGTTTTGGAGAAAAATGTGATCATTTCATTTATGCGCAAAATGCCTTTGAAATGGCTTTAAAATGGATTTGGAGCATGGAGACGATTATCTCAGGATGGCAATATAAACAAACAAAACTTTTAGTAGATTTCTACTTATTTTATTAAATATTATCTCCACCAAACAGGACAAGCTTGCATCTGTTATAGTTTTGGAGAAAAATGTGATCATTTCATTTATGCGCGAAATGCCTTAAAAATGGCTTTAAAATGGATTTGGAGCATGGAGACGATTATCTTGGGATTGCAAGATAACCAAACAAAACTTTTAGTGGATTTCTACTTATTTTATTAAATATCATCTCCACCAAACAGGACAAGCTTGCATGTGTTATAGTTTTGGAGAAAAATGTGATCATTTCATTTATGCGTGAAATGCCTTTGAAATGGCTTTAAAATGGATTTGGAGCATGGAGACGATTATCTCAGGATTGCAATATAAACAAACAAAACTTTTAGTAGGTTTCTACTTATTTTATTAAATATTATCTCCACCAAACAGGACAAGCTTGCATCTGTTATAGTTTTGGAGAAAAATGTGATCATTTCATTTATGCGCGAAATGCCCTTAGGACTCTTAGAAGAGTTAATGCTCTGAGACCATGGGGGCGCTTAGCCCCCTCTCTTCGTCACTGAGGATGATTTCATTTTTCAGGGATTAGAGAGGGTGGTCCTTGTGGTGGACTGCAGGTATGGAGAGCTGTTGTCATCGTATTAGATAGATAAGAATGATTATATGTATTGTAGAAATGTCTCCTATCATGTTCCCTAATTTTTTATTATGTCCACATCCTGGTCCCCATCTTGGACATCATAACAAACGTGCACTTTTTTGTTTAATTTACACATTGTACCATAGGAAAAATGACACTACAGCTACAGAGGTGACCGTCTGATAGCCCAGCTCGACTATCCATCTCTACTGAAGACATTTCTACAATACATATAATCATTCTTATCTATCTAATACGATCACAACAGCTCTCCATACCTGCAGTCCACCACAAGGACCACTCTCTCTAATCCCTGAAAAATGAAATCATCCTCAGTGACGAAGAGAGGGGGCTAAGCGCCCCCCATGGTCTCAGAGCATTGACTCTTCTAAGAGTCCTAAGATTCCTGCTCACTCTGATGGGGTGCAGCTGTGGGACCCTATTTTCAGAGATGATGTCCTCCACCCAACTCTCAAAAAGCTGAAAGGGTCTTCAGTAGAGATGGATAGTCGAGCTGGGCTATCAGACGGTCACCTCTGTAGCTGTAGTGTCATTTTTCCTATGGTCCAATTTGTAAATTAAACAAAAAAGTGCACGTTTGTTATGATTTCCAAGATGGGGACCAGGATGTGGACATAATAAAAAAATAGGGAACATGATAGGAGACATTTCTACAATACATATAATCATTCTTATCTATCTAATACGATGACAACAGCTCTCCATACCTGCAGTCCACCACAAGGACCACCCTCTCTATTCCCTAAAAAGTGAAATCATCCTCAGTGACGAGGAGAGGGGGCTAAGCGCCCCCCATGGTCTCAGAGCATTGACTCTTCTAAGAGTCCTAAGAGTCCTGCTCACACTGATGGGGTGCAGCTGTGGGACCCTATTTTCAGAGATGATGTTCTCCACCCAACTCTCAAAAAGCTGAAAGGGTCTTCAGTAGAGATGGATAGTCGAGCTGGGCTATCAGACGGTCACCTCTGTAGCTGTAGTGTCATTTTTCCTATGGTCCAATGTGTAAATTAAACAAAAAAGTGCACGTTTGTTATGATGTCCAAGATGGGGACCAGGATGTGGACATAATAAAAAATTAGGGAACATGATAGGAGACATTTCTACAATACATATAATCATTCTTATCTATTTAATACGATGACAACAGCTCTCCATACCTGCAGTCCACTACAAGGACCACCCTCTCTAATCCCTGAAAAATGAAATCATCCTCAGTGACGAAGAGAGGGGGCTAAGCGCCCCCCATGGTCTCAGAGCAGTGACTCTTCTAAGAGTCCTAAGAGTCCTGCTCACACTGATGGGGTGCAGCTGTGGGACCCTATTTTCAGAGATGATGTCCTCCACCCAACTCTCAAAAAGCTGAAAGGGTCTTCAGTAGAGATGGATAGTCGAGCTGGGCTATCAGACGGTCACCTCTGTAGCTGTAGTGTCATTTTTCCTATGGTCCAATGTGTAAATTAAACAAAAAAGTGCACGTTTGTTATGATGTCCAAGATGGGGACCAGGATGTGGACATAATAAAAAATTAGGGAACATGATAGGAGACATTTCTACAATACATATAATCATTCTTATCTATCTAATACGATGATAACAGCTCTCCATATCTGCAGTCCACCACAAGGACCACCCTCTCTAATCCCTGAAAAATGAAATCATCCTCAGTGATGAAGAGAGGGGGCTAAGTGCCCCCAATGGTCTCAGAGCATTGACTCTTCTAAGAGTCCTAAGAGTCCTGCTCACACTGATGGGGTGCAGCTGTGGGACCCTATTTTCAGAGATGATGTCCTCCACCCAACTCTCAAAAAGCTGAAAGGGTCTAGGAGTCCTAAGAGTCCTGCTCACACTGATGGGGTGCAGCTGTGGGACCCTATTTTCAGAGATGATGTCCTCCACCCAACTCTCAAAAAGCTGAAAGGGTCTTCAGTAGAGATGCATAGTCGAGCTGGGCTATCAGACGGTCACCTCTGTAGCTGTAGTTTCATTTTCCCTATGGTCCAATGTGTAAATTAAACAAAAAAGTGCACGTTTGTTATGATGTCCAAGATGGGGACCAGGATGTGGACATAATAAAAAATTAGGGAACATGATAGGAGACATTTCTACAATACATATAATCATTCTTATCTATCTAATACGATGACAACAGCTCTCCATACCTGCAGTCCACCACAAGGACCACCCTCTCTAATCCCTGAAAAATGAAATCATCCTCAGTGATGAAGAGAGGGGGCTAAGTGCCCCCAATGGTCTCAGAGCATTGACTCTTCTAAGAGTCCTAAGAGTCCTGCTCACACTGATGGGGTGCAGCTGTGGGACCCTATTTTCAGAGATGATGTCCTCCACCCAACTCTCAAAAAGCTGAAAGGGTCTTCAGTAGAGATGGATAGTCGAGCTGGGCTATCAGACGGTCACCTCTGTAGCTGTAGTGTCATTTTTCCTATGGTCCAATGTGTAAATTAAACAAAAAAGTGCACGTTTGTTATGATGTCCAAGATGGGGACCAGGATGTGGACATAATAAAAAATTAGGGAACATGATAGGAGACATTTCTACAATACATATAATCATTCTTATCTATCTAATACGATGACAACAGCTCTCCATACCTGCAGTCCACCACAAGGACCACCCTCTCTAATCCCTGAAAAATGAAATCATCCTCAGTGACGAAGAGAGGGGGCTAAGCGCCCCCATGGTCTCAGAGCATTAACTCTTCTAAGAGTCCTAAGAGTCCTGCTCACACTGATGGGGTGCAGCTGTGGGACCCTATTTTCAGAGATGATGTCCTCCACCCAACTCTCAAAAAGCTGAAAGGGTCTTCAGTAGAGATGGATAGTCGAGCTGGGCTATCAGACGGTCACCTCTGTAGCTGTAGTGTCATTTTTCCTATGGTCCAATGTGTAAATTAAACAAAAAAGTGCACGTTTGTTATGATGTCCAAGATGGGGACCAGGATGTGGACATAATAAAAAATTAGGGAACATGATAGGAGACATTTCTACAATACATATAATCATTCTTATCTATCTAATACGATGACAACAGCTCTCCATACCTGCAGTCCACCACAAGGACCACCCTCTCTAATCCCTGAAAAATGAAATCATCCTCAGGGACGAAGAGAGGGGGCTAAGCGCCCCCCATGGTTTTAGAGCATTGACTCTTCTAAGAGTCCTAAGAGTCCTGCTCACACTGATGGGGTGCAGCTGTGGGACCCTATTTTCAGAGATGATGTCCTCCACCCAACTCTCAAAAAGCTGAAAGGGTCTTCAGTAGAGATGGATAGTCGAGCTGGGCTATCAGACGGTCACCTCTGTAGCTGTAGTGTCATTTTTCCTATGGTCCAATGTGTAAATTAAACAAAAAAGTGCACGTTTGTTATGATGTCCAAGATGGGGACCAGGATGTGGACATAATAAAAAATTAGGGAACATGATAGGAGACATTTCTACAATACATATAATCATTCTTATCTATCTAATACGATGACAACAGCTCTCCATACCTGCAGTCCACCACAAGGACCACCCTCTCTAATCCCTGAAAAATGAAATCATCCTCAGGGACGAAGAGAGGGGGCTAAGCGCCCCCCATGGTTTTAGAGCATTGACTCTTCTAAGAGTCCTAAGAGTCCTGCTTACACTGATAGGGTGCAGCTGTGGGACCCTATTTTAAGAGATGATGTCCTCCACCCAACTCTCAAAAAGCTGAAAGGGTCTTCAGTAGAGATGGATAGTCGAGCTGGGCTACCAGACGGTCACCTCTGTAGCTGTAGTGTCATTTTTCCTATGGTCCAATGTGTAAATTAAACAAAAAAGTGCACGTTTGTTATGATTTCCAAGATGGGGACCAGGATGTGGACATAATAAAAAAATAGGGAACATGATAGGAGACATTTCTACAATACATATAATCATTCTTATCTATCTAATACGATGACAACAGCTCTCCATAACTGCAGTCCACCACAAGGACCACCCTCACTATTCCCTGAAAAGTGAAATCATCCTCAGTGACGAAGAGAGGGGGCTAAGCGCCCCCCATGGTCTCAAAACATTGACTCTTCTAAGAGTCCTAAGAGTCCTGCTCACACTGATGGGGTGCAGCTGTGGGACCCTATTTTCAGAGATGATGTCCTCCACCCAACTCTCAAAAAGCTGAAAGGGTCTTCAGTAGAGATGGATAGTCGAGCTGGGCTATCAGACGGTCACCTCTGTAGCTGTAGTGTCATTTTTCCTATGGTCCAATGTGTAAATTAAACAAAAAAGTGCACGTTTGTTATGATGTCCAAGATGGGGACCAGGATGTGGACATAATAAAAAATTAGGGAACATGATAGGAGACATTTCTACAATACATATAATCATTCTTATCTATTTAATACGATGACAACAGCTCTCCATACCTGCAGTCCACCACAAGGACCACCCTCTCTAATCCCTGAAAAATGAAATCATCCTCAGTGACGAAGAGAGGGGGCTAAGCGCCCCCCATGGTCTCAGAGCATTGACTCTTCTAAGAGTCCTAAGAGTCCTGCTCACACTGATGGGGTGCAGCTGTGGGACCCTATTTTCAGAGATGATGTCCTCCACCCAACTCTCAAAAAGCTGAAAGGGTCTTCAGTAGAGATGGATTGTCGAGCTGGGCTATCAGACGGTCACCTCTGTAGCTGTAGTGTCATTTTTCCTATGGTCCAATGTGTAAATTAAACAAAAAAGTGCACGTTTGTTATGATGTCCAAGATGGGGACCAGGATGTGGACATAATAAAAAATTAGGGAACATGATAGGAGACATTTCTACAATACATATAATCATTCTTATCTATCTAATACGATGATAACAGCTCTCCATACCTGCAGTCCACCACAAGGACCACCCTCTCTAATCCCTGAAAAATGAAATCATCCTCAGTGACGAAGAGAGGGGGCTAAGTGCCCCCAATGGTCTCAGAGCATTGACTCTTCTAAGAGTCCTAAGAGTCCTGCTCACACTGATGGGGTGCAGCTGTGGGACCCTATTTTCAGAGATGATGTCCTCCACCCAACTCTCAAAAAGCTGAAAGGGTCTTCAGTAGAGATGGATAGTCGAGCTGGGCTATCAGACGGTCACCTCTGTAGCTGTAGTGTCATTTTTCCTATGGTCCAATGTGTAAATTAAACAAAAAAGTGCACGTTTGTTATGATGTCCAAGATGGGGACCAGGATGTGGACATAATAAAAAATTAGGGAACATGATAGGAGACATTTCTACAATACATATAATCATTCTTATCTATCTAATACGATGACAACAGCTCTCCATACCTGCAGTCCACCACAAGGACCACCCTCTCTAATCCCTGAAAAATGAAATCATCCTCAGTGACGAAGAGAGGGGGCTAAGCGCCCCCATGGTCTCAGAGCATTAACTCTTCTAAGAGTCCTAAGAGTCCTGCTCACACTGATGGGGTGCAGCTGTGGGACCCTATTTTCAGAGATGATGTCCTCCACCCAACTCTCAAAAAGCTGAAAGGGTCTTCAGTAGAGATGGATAGTCGAGCTGGGCTATCAGACGGTCACCTCTGTAGCTGTAGTGTCATTTTTCCTATGGTCCAATGTGTAAATTAAACAAAAAAGTGCATGTTTGTTATGATGTCCAAGATGGGGACCAGGATGTGGACATAATAAAAAATTAGGGAACATGATAGGAGACATTTCTACAATACATATAATCATTCTTATCAATCTAATACGATGACAACAGCTCTCCATACCTGCAGTCCACCACAAGGACCACCCTCTCTAATCCCTGAAAAATGAAATCATCCTCAGTGACGAAGAGAGGGGGCCAAGCGCCCCCCATGGTACCAGAGCATTGACTCTTCTAAGAGTCCTAAGAGTCCTGCTCACACTGATGTGGTGAAGCTGTGGGACCCTATTTTCAGAGATGATGTCCTCCACCCAACTCTCAAAAAGCTGAAAGGGTCTTCAGTAGAGATGGATAGTCGAGCTGGGCTATCAGACGGTCACCTCTGTAGCTGTAGTGTCATTTTTCCTATTGTCCAATTTGTAAATTAAACAAAAAAGTGCACGTTTGTTATGATTTCCAAGATGGGGACCAGGATGTGGACATAATAAAAAAATAGGGAACATGATAGGAGACATTTCTACAATACATATAATCATTCTTATCTATCTAATACGATGACAACAGCTCTCCATACCTGCAGTCCACCACAAGGACCACCCTCTCTATTCCCTGAAAAGTGAAATCATCCTCAGTAACGAGGAGAGGGGGCTAAGCGCCCCCCATGGTCTCAGAGCATTGACTCTTCTAAGAGTCCTAAGAGTCCTGCTCACACTGATGGGGTGCAGCTGTGGGACCCTATTTTCAGAGATGATGTTCTCCACCCAACTCTCAAAAAGCTGAAAGGGTCTTCAGTAGAGATGGATAGTCGAGCTGGGCTATCAGACGGTCACCTCTGTAGCTGTAGTGTCATTTTTCCTATGGTCCAATGTGTAAATTAAACAAAAAAGTGCACGTTTGTTATGATGTCCAAGATGGGGACCAGGATGTGGACATAATAAAAAATTAGGGAACATGATAGGAGACATTTCTACAATACATATAATCATTCTTATCTATTTAATACGATGACAACAGCTCTCCATACCTGCAGTCCACCACAAGGACCACCCTCTCTAATCCCTGTCCAATGGACTGTGTTGCCTATGAGTTTCTATTGGATTGATAGGCCAGTTACTGTCTTTTGTTTTCGTTTGGCCATGTTGTGTGCGCAGTCACTAGGATTATGTGAAATAATGTAGAGTCAGGTTTACATTTCTCTGTGTTGGTGTAGTGGTAGGCTCTTTGCTTGAGCTGCGAGAGGGAGCACAGAGAAGTAGAAGAATGATTCTACATTAATTCACATAATCCTAGTGACTGCGCACACAACATGGCCAAACAAAAGCAAAAGACAGTACCTGGCCTATCATTCCAATTGAAACTCATGGGTAACATAGTCCATTGGACTAGGCAATAACATGCAGCCATACAAAGTCCATGGGCCTTGCCTCAGAGTCGAACTCACAACCTCTCGCAGCCCAAGAAAAAAGCCTACCACTACAGCAACACAGAGAAGTGTGAACCTGACTCTACATTAATTCACATAATCCTAGTGACTGCGCACACAACATGGCCAAACAAAAGCAAAAGACAGTACCTGGCCCATCAATCCAATGGAAACTCATAGGCAACACAGTCCATTGGACTAGACAATTACCTGGAGACATACAAAGTCCATGGGCCTTGTCTCAGAGTCAAACCCACAACCTCTCGCAGCCAAGCAAAGAGCCTACAAATACACCAACACAGAGAAGTGGAAAACTGAGTTTACATTAGTTCACATAATCCTAGTGAGTGCGCACACAACATGGCCAAACGAAAACAAAAGACAGTACCTGGCCTATCAATCCAATGGAAACTCATAGGCAACACAGTCCATTGGACTAGGCAATTACATGCAGCCATAAAAAGTCCATGGGCCTTGCCTCAGAGTCAAACCCACAACCTCTCGCAGCCCAAGCAAAGAGCCTAACACTACACCAACACAGAGAAATGTGAAACTGACTCTACATTAATTCACATATTCCTAGTGACTGCGCACACAACATGGCCAAACAAAAGCAAAAGAAAGCACCTGGCCTATCAATCCAATGGAAACTCATAGGTAACGCAGTCCATTGGACTATGCAATTACATGCAGCCATACAAAGTCCATGGGCCTTGCCTCAGAGTCGAACTCACAACCTCTCGCAGCCCAACAAAAAAGCCTACCACTTCAGCAACACAGAGAAGTATGAAACTGTCTCTACATTAACTCACATAATCCTAGTGACTGCGCACAAAACATGGCCAAACGAAAACAAAAGACAGTACCTGGCCTATCAATCCATTGGACTATGCAATTACATGCAGCCATACAAAGTCCATGGGCCTTGCCTCAGAGTCGAACTCACAACCTCTCGCAGCCCAACAAAAAAGCCTACCACTTCAGCAACACAGAGAAGTGCGAAACTGACTCAACATAAATTCACATAATCCTAGTGACTGCGCACACAACATGGCCAAACAAAAGCTAAAGACAGTCCCTTGCCTATCAATCCAATGGAAACTCATAGACAACATAGTCCATTGGACTAGGCAATTACATGCAGCCTCACAAAGTCCATGGGCCTTGCCTCAGAGTCAAACCCACAACCTCTGGCAGAACAAGCAAAGAGCCTACAACTACACCAACACAAAGAAGTAGGAAGCTGCGTCTACATTAATTCACATAATCCTAGTGAATGCGCACACAACATGGCCAAACAAAAGCAAAAGACATTACCTGGCCTATCAGGCCAATGGAAACTCATAGGCAACACAGTCCATTGAACTAGGCGATTACATGCAGCCATACAAAGTCCATGGGCCATGCCGCAGAGTCAAACCCACAACCTCTCGCAGCCAAGCAAAGCAGCTTCCACTAGACCAACACAGAGAAGTGGGAAACGGATTCTACATTAATTCACATAATCCTACCGACTGCGCACACAACATGGCCAAACAAAAGACAATACCTGGCCTATCAATCCAATGGAAACTCATAGGCAACACAGTCCATTAGACTAGGCAAATACATGCAGCCATACAAAGTTCATGGGCCTTGCCTCAGAGTCGAACCCACAACTTCTTGGAGAACAAGCAAAGAGCCTACCACTAAACCAACACAGAGAAGTTGGAAACCGACTCTACATTAATTCACATAATCCTAGTGACTGCGCACACAACATGGGGAAACAAAAGCAAAAGACAGTCCTGGCCTATCAATCCAATGGAAACTCATAGGTAACACAGTACATTATCATAGGCAATTAAATGCAGCCATACAAAGCCCATGGGCCTTGCCCCAGAGTCGAACCCACAACCTCTCGTAGCCCAAGCAAAGAGCCTACCAATACACCAACACAGAGAAGTGAAAAACTGATTCTACATTAATTCACATAATCCTAGTGACTGCGCACACAACATGGCCAAACAAAAGCAAAAGACAGTACCTGGCCTATCAATCCAATAGAAACTCATAGGCAAAGCAATCAATTGGACTAGGCAATTACATGCAGCCATACAAAGTCCATGGGCCTTGCCTCAGAGTCGAACCCACAACCTCTTGTAGCCGAAGCAAAGAGCCTACCACTACACCAACACAGAGAAGAGCGAAACTGACTCAACATAAATTCACATAATCCTAGTGACTGCGCACACAACATGGCCAAACAAAAGCAAAAGACAGTCCCTGGCCTATCAATCCAATGGAAACTCATATACAACATAGTACATTGGACTAGGCAATTACATGCAGCCATACAAAGTCCATGGGCCTTGCCTCAGAGTCAAACCCACAACCTCTGGCAGAACAAGCAAAGAGCTTACAACTACACCAACACAAAAAAGTAGGAAGGTGCGTCTACATTAATTCACATATTCCTAGAGACTGCGCACACAACATGGCCAAACAAAAGCAAAAGACATTACCTGGCCTATCAAGCCAATGGAAACTCATAGGCAACACAGTCCATTGGACTAAACAATTACATGCAGCCATACAAAGTCCATGGGCTTTGCCTCTGAGTCAAACCCACAATTTCTCGCAGCCCAAGCAAAGAGCCTACCACTACACCAACACAGACAAGATGGAAACTGAGTTTACATTAAGAACCTATAAAGATGTGAGTGAACCAGCCAATATAAAAGTATATAATCTTTATTGAAAAATTTGTTAAAAGACAAACACATAAAACAGACAATGATGAGGACACATACAATTAACCTCAGGTGAACCAAAATATACAAGCAATAAATAGCATAAGTGCATAATGGTCATGTATCGGAAAAAAAGTGCACCAAAAAAGGGGTGCTGTCCAAGTTTCTTTGAAGAGCCAATAGTCTTTAGGTAGATGAAGAGTGTCCCAAAGAACACCAATAAGGTGGAACTATATTAAATTTCAAGCTAAACAAAGCTTTTTTCTTCATTCAAGACTAAATGTATGAGAGCCACAATCCTATTGCTACAAAACGTGGCATATAACAGGGGAAACAAAGAATACATGTGTCTATGATATTAACAGGATATAATCCTATAAGATGCAAACATAATAGTTTACAAAAAGCAAATCCTGAATGGATCAGGTGGTATAACCACAACAATGTTTCCAAATGCCTACAGTCCCAAACAGGGGAGAAGCAGGATCTCAACCATACATATAAAGAAAAGGGAGAAACTGACACAAGTGTCAAAATATAACACTTTTTTCACAGGGCTGGACTAGGAGGCCATATTCCCAGTGTTATAATCAGATAGAAGGGCGGAATGGCTGCATTACCACAGTACTATACCTTTACAAGGAAACAGAGTCAGCCATAGGACCGACCCAAACACTGTGGTGAATCCACAAAAACACACACCAGAAGGGTGTTACAGGGCCCAGACTAAAAAGCCATATTCCCAGTACTATAGCCCACAGAAAGGCAGCATGGCTGCAATACCACAGTAATTTGCCCCTACAAGGGAACAAAGTCAGCCATAAGAACCAACCTTAGCACTGAGTGGCAAGCCCACAAAGACACAGACCAGGAAGATAATAACCTGAGGATAAAGGTACCCCGACACGTGTTTCGCAGAAAAGCTTCTTCCAAGGGGAAACACGTGTCGGGGTACCTTTATCCTCAGGTTATTATCTTCCTGGTCTGTGTCTTTGTGGGCTTGCCACTCAGTGCTAAGGTTGGTTCTTATGGCTGACTTTGTTCCCTTGTAGGGGCAAATTACTGTGGTATTGCAGCCATGCTGCCTTTCTGTGGGCTATAGTACTGGGAATATGGCTTTTTAGTCTGGGCCCTGTAACACCCTTCTGGTGTGTGTTTTTGTGGATTCACCACAGTGTTTGGGTCGGTCCTATGGCTGACTCTGTTTCCTTGTAAAGGTATAGTACTGTGGTAATGCAGCCATTCCGCCCTTCTATCTGATTATAACACTGGGAATATGGCCTCCTAGTCCAGCCCTGTGAAAAAAGTGTTATATTTTGACACTTGTGTCAGTTTCTGCCTTTTCTTTATATGTATGGTTGAGATCCTGCTTCTCCCCTGTTTGGGACTGTAGGCATTTGGAAACATTGTTGTGGTTATACCACCTGATCCATTCAGGATTTGCTTTTTATAAACTATTATGTTTGCATCTTATAGGATTATATCCTGTTAATATCATAGACACATGTATTCTTTGTTTCCCCTGTTATATGCCACGTTTTGTAGCAATAGGATTGTGGCTCTCATACATTTAGTCTTGAATGAAGAAAAAAGCTTTGTTTAGCTTGAAATTTAATATAGTTCCACCTTATTGGTGTTCTTTGGGACACTCTTCATCTACCTAAAGACTATTGGCTCTTCAAAGAAACTTGGACAGCACCCCTTTTTTGGTGCACTTTTTTTCCGATACATGACCATTATGCACTTATGCTATTTATTGCTTGTATATTTTGGTTCACCTGAGGTTAATTGTATGTGTCCTCATCATTGTCTGTTTTATGTGTTTGTCTTTTAACAAATTTTTCAATAAAGATTATATACTTTTATATTGGCTGGTTCACTCACATCTTTATAGGTTCTTACTGCTTAAATGAGTGTAGCTATCTTTACTTTTTGGTCATTCAATTGGTTCTTTTGAGTTTACATTAGTTCACATAATCCTAGTGACTGTGCACACAACATTGCGAAACAAATGCAAAAGACATTATCTGGCCTATCAATCCAATGGAAACTCATAGGCAACACAGTCCATTAGACTAGGCAAATACATGCAGCCATACAAAGTTCATGGGCCTTGCCTCAGAGTCGAACCCACAACCTCTTGGAGAACAAGCAAAGAGCCTACCACTAAACCAACACAGAGAAGTTGGGAACTGACTCTACATTAATTCACATAATCCTAGTGACTGCGCACACAACATGGCCAAACAAAAGCAAAAGACAGTACCTGGCCTATCAATCCAATGGAAACTCATAGGCAACACAGTCCATTGGACTAGACAATTACATGGAGACATACAAAGTCCATGGGCCTTGCTTCAGAGTCAAACCCACAACCTCTCGCAGCCAAGCAAAGAGCCTACCACTACACCAATACAGAGAAGTGGGAAACTGATTCTACATTAATTCACATAATCCTACCGACTGCGCACACAACATGGCTAAACAAAAGCAAAAGACAGTACCTGGCTTATCAATCCAATGGAAACTCATAGGCAACACAGTCCATTGGACTAGGCAATAACATGCAGCCATACAAAGTCCATGGGCCTTGCCTCAAAGTCGAACTCACAACCTCTCGCAGCTCAAGCAAAGAGCTTACCACTACACCAACACAGAGAAATGTGAACCTGCCTCTACATTAATTCACATAATCCTAGTGACTGCGCACACAACATGGCCAAACGAAAGCAAAAGTCCATACCTGGCCTATCAATCCAATGGAAACTCATAGGCAACACAGTCCATTGGACTAGGCAATTACATGCAGCCATAATAAGTCCATGGGCCTTGCCTCAGAGTCAAACCCACAACTTCTCGCAGCCCAAGCAAAGATCCTACCAATACACCAACACAGAGAAGTGGAAAACAGATTCTACATTAATTCACATAATCCTAGTGACTGCGCACACAACATGGCCAAACGAAAGCAAAAGACAGTACCTGGCCTATCAATCCAATGGAAACTCAGAGGCAACCCCATCCATTGGACTAGGCAATTACATGCAGCCATACAGAGTCCATGGGCCTTGCCTCAGAGTCTATCCCACAACCTTTGGCAGAACAAACAAAGAGCCTACAACCACACCAACACAAAGAAGTAGGAAGCTGCATCTACATTAATTCACATAATCCTAGTGAATGCGCACACAACATGGCCAAACAAAATCAAAAGACATTACCTGGCCTATCAGGCCAATGGAAACTCATAGGCAACACAGTCCATTGAACTAGGCGATTACATGCAGCCATACAAAGTCCATGGGCCATGCCGCAGAGTCAAACCCACAACCTCTCGCAGCCAAGCAAAGCAGCTTCCACTAGACCAACACAGGGAAGTGGGAAACGGATTCTACATTAATTCACATAATCCTAGTGACTGCGCACACAACATGGCCAAACAAAAGACAATACCTGGCCTATCAATCCAATGGAAACTCATAGGCAACACAGTCCATTAGACTAGGCAAATACATGCAGCCATACAAAGTTCATGGGCCTTGCCTCAGAGTCGAACCCACAACTTCTTGGAGAACAAGCAAAGAGCCTACCACTAAACCAACACAGAGAAGTTGGAAACCGATTCTACATTAATTCACATAATCCTAGTGACTGCGCACACAACATGGGGAAACAAAAGCAAAAGACATTACCTGGCCTATCAAGCCAATGGAAACTCATAGGCAACACAGTCCATTGAACTAGACAATTACATGGAGACATACAAAGTCCATGGGCCTTGCCTCAGAGTCAAACCCACAACCTCTAGCAGCCAAGCAAAGAGCCTACCACTACACCAACACAGATAAGTGGGAAACTGATTCTACATTAATTCACATAATCCTACCGACTGCGCACACAACATGGCCAAACAAAAGACAATACCTGGCCTATCAATCCAATGGAAACTCATAGGCAACACAGTACATTATCATAGGCAATTAAATGCAGCCATACAAAGCCCATGGGCCTTGCCCCAGAGTCGAACCCACAACCTCTCGTAGCCCAAGCAAAGAGCCTACCAATACACCAACACAGAGAAGTGAAAAACTGATTCTACATTAATTCACATAATCCTAGTGATTGCGCACACAACATGGCCAAACAAAAGCAAAAGACAGTACCTGGCCTATCAATCCAATAGAAACTCATAGGCAAAGCAATCAATTGGACTAGGCAATTACATGCAGCCATACAAAGTCCATGGGCCTTGCCTCAGAGTCGAACCCACAACCTCTTGTAGCCCAAGCAAAGAGCCTACCACTACACCAACACAGAGAAGAGCGAAACTGACTCAACATAAATTCACATAATCCTAGTGACTGCGCACACAACATGGCCAAACAAAAGCAAAAGACAGTCCCTGGCCTATCAATCCAATGGAAACTCATATACAACATAGTACATTGGACTAGGCAATTACATGCAGCCATACAAAGTCCATGGGCCTTGCCTCAGAGTCAAACCCACAACCTCTGGCAGAACAAGCAAAGAGCTTACAACTACACCAACACAAAAAAGTAGGAAGGTGCGTCTACATTAATTCACATATTCCTAGAGACTGCGCACACAACATGGCCAAACAAAAGCAAAAGACATTACCTGGCCTATCAAGCCAATGGAAACTCATAGGCAACACAGTCCATTGGACTAAACAATTACATGCAGCCATACAAAGTCCATGGGCTTTGCCTCTGAGTCAAACCCACAATTTCTCGCAGCCCAAGCAAAGAGCCTACCACTACACCAACACAGACAAGATGGAAACTGAGTTTACATTAAGAACCTATAAAGATGTGAGTGAACCAGCCAATATAAAAGTATATAATCTTTATTGAAAAATTTGTTAAAAGACAAACACATAAAACAGACAATGATGAGGACACATACAATTAACCTCAGGTGAACCAAAATATACAAGCAATAAATAGCATAAGTGCATAATGGTCATGTATCGGAAAAAAAGTGCACCAAAAAAGGGGTGCTGTCCAAGTTTCTTTGAAGAGCCAATAGTCTTTAGGTAGATGAAGAGTGTCCCAAAGAACACCAATAAGGTGGAACTATATTAAATTTCAAGCTAAACAAAGCTTTTTTCTTCATTCAAGACTAAATGTATGAGAGCCACAATCCTATTGCTACAAAACGTGGCATATAACAGGGGAAACAAAGAATACATGTGTCTATGATATTAACAGGATATAATCCTATAAGATGCAAACATAATAGTTTACAAAAAGCAAATCCTGAATGGATCAGGTGGTATAACCACAACAATGTTTCCAAATGCCTACAGTCCCAAACAGGGGAGAAGCAGGATCTCAACCATACATATAAAGAAAAGGGAGAAACTGACACAAGTGTCAAAATATAACACTTTTTTCACAGGGCTGGACTAGGAGGCCATATTCCCAGTGTTATAATCAGATAGAAGGGCGGAATGGCTGTATTACCACAGTACTATACCTTTACAAGGAAACAGAGTCAGCCATAGGACCGACCCAAACACTGTGGTGAATCCACAAAAACACACACCAGAAGGGTGTTACAGGGCCCAGACTAAAAAGCCATATTCCCAGTACTATAGCCCACAGAAAGGCAGCATGGCTGCAATACCACAGTAATTTGCCCCTACAAGGGAACAAAGTCAGCCATAAGAACCAACCTTAGCACTGAGTGGCAAGCCCACAAAGACACAGACCAGGAAGATAATAACCTGAGGATAAAGGTACCCCGACACGTGTTTCGCAGAAAAGCTTCTTCCAAGGGGAAACACGTGTCGGGGTACCTTTATCCTCAGGTTATTATCTTCCTGGTCTGTGTCAGTTTCTGCCTTTTCTTTATATGTATGGTTGAGATCCTGCTTCTCCCCTGTTTGGGACTGTAGGCATTTGGAAACATTGTTGTGGTTATACCACCTGATCCATTCAGGATTTGCTTTTTATAAACTATTATGTTTGCATCTTATAGGATTATATCCTGTTAATATCATAGACACATGTATTCTTTGTTTCCCCTGTTATATGCCACGTTTTGTAGCAATAGGATTGTGGCTCTCATACATTTAGTCTTGAATGAAGAAAAAAGCTTTGTTTAGCTTGAAATTTAATATAGTTCCACCTTATTGGTGTTCTTTGGGACACTCTTCATCTACCTAAAGACTATTGGCTCTTCAAAGAAACTTGGACAGCACCCCTTTTTTGGTGCACTTTTTTTCCGATACATGACCATTATGCACTTATGCTATTTATTGCTTGTATATTTTGGTTCACCTGAGGTTAATTGTATGTGTCCTCATCATTGTCTGTTTTATGTGTTTGTCTTTTAACAAATTTTTCAATAAAGATTATATACTTTTATATTGGCTGGTTCACTCACATCTTTATAGGTTCTTACTGCTTAAATGAGTGTAGCTATCTTTACTTTTTGGTCATTCAATTGGTTCTTTTGAGTTTACATTAGTTCACATAATCCTAGTGACTGTGCACACAACATTGCGAAACAAATGCAAAATACATTATCTGGCCTATCAATCCAATGGAAACTCATAGGCAACACAGTCCATTAGACTAGGCAAATACATGCAGCCATACAAAGTTCATGGGCCTTGCCTCAGAGTCGAACCCACAACCTCTTGGAGAACAAGCAAAGAGCCTACCACTAAACCAACACAGAGAAGTTGGGAACTGACTCTACATTAATTCACATAATCCTAGTGACTGCGCACACAACATGGCCAAACAAAAGCAAAAGACAGTACCTGGCCTATCAATCCAATGGAAACTCATAGGCAACACAGTCCATTGGACTAGACAATTACATGGAGACATACAAAGTCCATGGGCCTTGCTTCAGAGTCAAACCCACAACCTCTTGCAGCCAAGCAAAGAGCCTACCACTACACCAATACAGAGAAGTGGGAAACTGATTCTACATTAATTCACATAATCCTACCGACTGCGCACACAACATGGCTAAACAAAAGCAAAAGACAGTACCTGGCTTATCAATCCAATGGAAACTCATAGGCAACACAGTCCATTGGACTAGGCAATAACATGCAGCCATACAAAGTCCATGGGCCTTGCCTCAAAGTCGAACTCACAACCTCTCGCAGCTCAAGCAAAGAGCTTACCACTACACCAACACAGAGAAATGTGAACCTGCCTCTACATTAATTCACATAATCCTAGTGACTGCGCACACAACATGGCCAAACGAAAGCAAAAGTCCATACCTGGCCTATCAATCCAATGGAAACTCATAGGCAACACAGTCCATTGGACTAGGCAATTACATGCAGCCATAAAAAGTCCATGGGCCTTGCCTCAGAGTCAAACCCACAACTTCTCGCAGCCCAAGCAAAGATCCTACCAATACACCAACACAGAGAAGTGGAAAACAGATTCTACATTAATTCACATAATCCTAGTGACTGCGCACACAACATGGCCAAACGAAAGCAAAAGACAGTACCTGGCCTATCAATCCAATGGAAACTCAGAGGCAACCCCATCCATTGGACTAGGCAATTACATGCAGCCATACAGAGTCCATGGGCCTTGCCTCAGAGTCTATCCCACAACCTTTGGCAGAACAAACAAAGAGCCTACAACCACACCAACACAAAGAAGTAGGAAGCTGCATCTACATTAATTCACATAATCCTAGTGACTGCGCACACAACATGGCCAAACAGAAGCAAAATACATTACCTGGCCTATCAAGCCAATGGAAACTCATAGGCAACACAGTCCATTGAACTAGGCAATTACATGCAGCCATACAAAGTCCATGGGCCTTGCCTCAGAGTCAAACCCACAACCTCTCGCAGCCAAGCAAAGCGCCTTCCACTACACCAACACAGAGAAGTGGGAAACTGATTCTACATTAATTCACATAATCCTACCGACTTCGCACACAACATAACCAAACAAAAGACATTACCTGGCCTATCAGTCCAATGAAAACTCATAGGCAACACAGTACATTGGACTAGGCAATTACATGCAGCCATACAAAGTCTATGGGCTTTGCCTCAGAGTCAAACCCACATTTTCTCGCAGCCCAAGCAAAGTGCCTACCACTACACCAACACAGAGAAGTTGAAAACTGAGTTTACATTAGTTCACATAATCCTAGTGACTGCGCACACAACATGGCCAAACAAAAGCAAAAGGTAGTACCTGGCCTATCAATCCAATAGGAACTCATAGGTAACACAGTCAACTAAAATAGGCAATTACATGCAGCAATACAAACTCCATGGGCCTTGCCTCAAAGTCGACCCAACAACCTTTCGCATCTTAAGCAAAGAGACTACCACTACACCAACACAGAGAAGTAGGTAAATGACTCTACATTAATTCACATAATCCTAGTGACTGCGCACACAACATGGCCAAACAAATGCAAAAGATATTATCTGGCCTATCAATCCAATGAAATCATAGGCAACATAGTCCATTAGACTAAGCAAAGTCATACAAAGTTAATGGGCCTTGCCTCAGAGTCGAACCCACCACCTCTTGGAGAACAAGCAAATAGCCTACCACTAAACCAACACAGAGAAGTTGGAAACAGACTCTACATTAATTCACAGAATCCTAGTGACTGCGCACACAACATGGCCAAACAAAAGCAAAAGACAGTACCTGGCCTATCAATCCAATGGAAACTCAAAGCTAACTCAGTACATTGGACTAGGCAATTACATGCAGCCATACAAAGTCCATGGGCCTTGCATTAGAGTCGAACCCACAACCTCTCGCAGCCCAAGCAAAGAGCCTACCACTACACCAACACAGAGAAGTGGGAAACTGATTCTACATTAATTCAAATAATCCTACTGACTGCGCACACAACATGGCCAAACAAAAGACAATACCTGGCCTATCAATTCAAAGGAAACTCATAGGCAACACAGTCCATTGGACTTGGCAATTACATGCAGCCATACAAAGTCCATGGGCTTTGCCTCAGAGTCAAACCCACAATTTCTCGCAGCCCAAGTTAATAGCCTACGATTACACCAACACAGAGAAGTTGGAAACTGAGTTTACATTAGTTCACATAATCCTAGTGACTGCGCACACAACATGGCCAAACAAAAGACAATACCTGGCCTATCAATTCAATGGAAACTCATAGGCAACACAGTCAATTGAACTAGGCAATTACATGCTGCCATACAAACTCCATGTGCTTTGCCTCAGAGTCGAACCCACAACCTCTCACAGCTTAAGCAAAAGACTACAACTACACCAACACAGAGAAGTAGGTGAATGACTCTACATTAATTCACATAATCCTAGTGACTGCGAACACAACATGGCCAAACAAAAGCAAAAGACAGTACCTGGCCTATCAATCCAATTGAAACTCATAGGCAACATAGTCCATTGGACTAGGCAATAACATGCAGCCATACAAAGTCCATGGGCCTTGCCTCAAAGTCTAACTCACAACCTCTCGCAGCTCAAGCAAAGAGCCTACCACTACACCAACACAGAGAAATGTGAACCTGACTCTACATTAATTCACATAATCCTAGTGACTGCGAACACAACATGGCCAAACATAAGCAAAAGGCAGTACCTGGCCTATCAATCCAATGGGAACTCATAGGCAACACAGTCAATTGAACTACGCAATTACATGCAGCCATACAAACTCCATGGGCCTTGCCTCAGAGTCGAACCCACAACCTCTCGCAGCTTAAGCAAAGAGCCTACCCCTAAACCAACACAGAGAAGTGGGAAACTAATTCTACATTAATTCACACAATCCTACCGACTGCGCACACAACACGGCCAAACAAAAGACAATACCTGGCCTATCAATTCAATGGAAACTCATAGGCAACACAGTCCATTGGACTAGGCAATTACATGCAGCCATACAAAGTCCATGGGCTTTGCCTAAAAGTCAAACCCACAACTTCTCGCAGCCCAAGCAAAGAGCCTACCACTACACCAACACAGAGAAGTTGGTAACTGAGTTTACATTAATTCACATAATCCTAGTGACTGCGCACACAACATGGCCAAACAAAAGCAAAAGACAGTACCTGGCCTATCAATCCAATGGAAAATCATAGGCAACACAGTCCATTGGACTAGACAATTACATGGAGACATACAAAGTCCATGGGCCTTTCCTCAGAGTCAAACCCACAACCTCTCGCAGCCAAGCAAAGAGCCTACCACTACACCAACACAGAGAAGTGGGAAACTGATTCTACATTAATTCACATAATCCTACCGACTGCGCACACAACATGGCCAAACAAAAGACAATACCTGGCCTATCAATCCAATGGAAACTCATAGGCAACACAGTCCATTAGACTAGGCAAATACATGCAGCCATATAAAGTTCATGGGCCTTGCCTCAGAGTCGAACCCACATCCTCTTGGAGAACAAGCAAAGAGCCTACCACTAATCCAACACAGAGAAGTTGGAAACCGACTCTACATTAATTCACATAATCCTAGTGACTGCGCACACAACATGGCCAAACAAAAGCAAAAGACATTACCTGGCCTATCAATCCAATGTAAACTCATAGGTAACACAGTACATTACTAGGATTATGTGAATTAATGTAGAGTCAGGTTCACATTTCTCTGTGTTGGTGTAGTGGTAGGCTTTTTTCTTGGGCTGCGAGAGGTTGTGAGTTCGACTCTGAGGCAAGGCCCATGGACTTTGTATGGCTGCATGTAATTGCCTAGTCCAATGGACTATGTTCTCTATGAGTTTCCATTGGATTGATAGGCCAGGGACTGTCTTTTGCTTTTGTTTGGCCATGTTGTGTGCGCAGTCACTAGGATTATGTGAATTTATGTTGAGTCAGTTTCGCTCTTCTCTGTGTTGGTGTAGTGGTAGGCTCTTTGCTTGGGCTGAGAGAGGTTGTGGGTTTGACTCTGAGACAAGGCCCATGGACTTTGTATGGCTGCATGTAATTGCCTAGTCCAATTGATTGCGTTGCCTATAAGTTTCCATTGGATTGATAGGCCAGGTACCGTCTTTTGCTTTTGTTTGGCCATGTTGTGTGCGCAGTCACTAGGATTATGTGAATTAATGTAGAATCTGTTTTCCACTTCTCTGTGTTGGTGTATTGGTAGGCTCTTTGCTTGGGCTACGAGAGGTTGTGGGTTTGACTCTGGGGCAAGGCCCATGGGCTTTGTATGGCTGCATGCAATTGCCTAGTCCAATGTACTGTGTTACCTATGAGTTTACATTGGATTGATAGGCCAGGTAATGTCTTTTGCTTTTGTTTGGCCATGTTGTGTGCGCAGTCACTAGGATTATGTGAATTAATGTAGAGTCAGTTTCCAACTTCTCTGTGTTGGTTTAGTGGTAGGCTCTTTGCTTGTTCTCCAAGAGGATGTGGGTTCGACTCTGAGGCAAGGCCCATGAACTTTGTATGGCTGCATGTATTTGACTAGTCTAATGGACTGTGTTGCCTATGAGTTTCCATTGGATTGATAGGCCAGGTATTGTCTTTTGTTTAGCCATGTTGTGTGCGCAGTCGGTAGGATTATGTGAATTAATGTAGAATCAGTTTCCCACTTCTCTGTGTTGGTGTAGTGGTAGGCTCTTTGCTTGGCTGCGAGAGGTTGAGGGTTTGACTCTGAGGCAAGGCCCATGGACTTTGTATGTCTCCATGTAATTTTCTAGTCCAATGGACTGTGTTGCCTATGAGTTTCCATTGGATTGATAAGCCAGGTACTGACTTTTGCTTTTGTTTGGCCATGTTGTGTGCGCAGTCAGTAGGATTATGTGAATTAATGTAGAACCAGTTTCCCACTTTTCTGTGTTGGTGTAGTGGTAGGCTCTTTGCTTGGCTGCGCGAGGTTGTGGGTTTGACTCTGAGGCAAGGCCCATGGACTTTGTATGTCTCCATGTAATTGTCTAGTCCAATGGACTGTGTTGCCTATGAGTTTCCATTGGATTGATAGGCCAGGTACTGTCTTTTGCTTTTGTTTGGCCATGTTGTGTGCGCAGTCACTAGGATTATGTGAATTAATGTAGAGTCTGGTTCACATTTCTTTGTGTTGGTGTAGTGGTAGGCTCTTTGCTTGAGCTGCGAGAGGTTGTGAGTTCGACTTTGAGGCAAGGCCCATGGACGTTGTATGGCTGCATGTTATTGCCTAGTCCAATGGACTATGTTGCCTATGAGTTTTAATTGGAATGATAGGCCAGGTACTGTCTTTTGCTTTTGTTTGGCCATGTTGTGTGCGCAGTCACTAGGATTATGTGAATTAATGTAGAGTCAGTTTCACACTTCTCTGTGTTGCTGTAGCGGTAGGCTTTTTTTCTTGGGCTGCGAGAGGTTGTGAGTTCGACTCTGAGGCAAGGCCCATGGACTTTGTATGGCTGCATGTAATTGCCTAGTCCAATGGACTGTGTTGCCTATGAGTTTCCATTGGATTGATAGGCCAGGTACTGTCTTTTGCTTTCGTTTGGCCATGTTGTGTGCGCAGTCACTAGGATTATGTGAGTTAATGAAGAGTCAGTTTCAAACTTCTCTGTGTTGGTGTAGTGGTAGGCTCTTTGCTTTGGCTGCGAGAAGTTGTGGGTTTGACTCTAATGCAAGGTTCATGGACTTTGTATAACTGCATGTATTTGCCTAGTCCACTGGACTGTGTTGCCTATGAGTTTCCATTGGATTGATAGGCCAGGTATTGACTTTTGCTTTCGTTTGGCCATGTTGTGTGCGCAGTCACTAGGATTATGTGAATTAATGTAGAGTCAGTTTCACATTTCTCTGTGTTGGTGTAGTGGTAGGATCTTTGCTTGGGCTGCGAGAAGTTGTGGGTTTGACTCTGAGGCAAGGCCCATGGACTTTTTATGGCTGCATGTAATTGCCTAGTCCAATGGACTGTGTTGCCTATGAGTTTCCATTGGATTGATAGGCCAGGTATGGACTTTTGCTTTCGTTTGGCCATGTTGTGTGCGCAGTCACTAGGATTATGTGAATTAATGTAGAGGCAGGTTCACATTTCTCTGTGTTGGTGTAGTGGTAGGCTCTTTGTTTGAGCTGCGAAAGGTTGTGAGTTCGACTTTGAGGCAAGGCCCATGGACTTTGTATGGCTGCTTGTTATTGCCTAGTCCAATGGACTGTGTTGCCTATGAGTTTCCATTGGATTGATAAGCCAGGTACTGTCTTTTGCTTTTGTTTAGCCATGTTGTGTGCGCAGGCGGTAGGATTATGTGAATTAATGTAGAATCAGTTTCCCACTTCTCTGTATTGGTGTAGTGGTAGGCTCTTTGCTTGGCTGCGAGAGGTTGTGGGTTTGGCTCTGAAGCAAGGCCCATGGACTTTGTATGTCTCCATGTAATTGTCTAGTCCAATGGACTGTGTTGCCTATGAGTTTCCATTGGATTGATAGGCCAGGTACTGTCTTTTGCTTTTGTTTGGCCATGTTGTGTGCGCAGTCACTAGGATTATGTGAATTAATGTAGAGTCAGTTTCCAACTTCTCTGTGTTGGTTTAGTGGTAGGCTGTTTGCTTGTTCTCCAAGAGGTTGTGGGTTCGACACTGAGGCAAGGCCCATGAACTTTGTATGGCTGCATGTATTTGCCTAGTCTAATGGACTGTGTTGCCTATGAGTTTCCATTGGATTGATAGGCCAGATAATGTCTTTTGCATTTGTTTCGCAATGTTGTGTGCACAGTCACTAGGATTATGTGAACTAATGTAAACTCAGTTTCCATCTTGTCTGTGTTGGTGTAGTGGTAGGCTCTTTGCTTGGGCTGTGACAAATTGTGGGTTTGACTCAGAGGCAAAGCCCATGGACTTTGTATGGCTGCATGTAATTGTTTAGTCCAATGGATTGTGTTGCCTATGAGTTTCCATTGGCTTGATAGGCCAGGTAATGTCTTTTGCTTTTGTTTGGCCATGTTGTGTGCGCAGTCTCTAGGAATATGTGAATTAATGTAGACGCACCTTCCTACTTTTTTGTGTTGGTGTAGTTGTAAGCTCTTTGCTTGTTCTGCCAGAGGTTGTGGGTTTGACTCTGAGGCAAGGCCCATGGACTTTGTATGGCTGCATGTAATTGCCTAGTCCAATGGACTATGTTGTATATGAGTTTCCATTGGATTGATAGGCCAGGGACTGTCTTTTGCTTTTGTTTGGCCATGTTGTGTGTGCAGTCACTAGGATTATGTGAATTTATGTTGAGTCAGTTTCGCTCTTCTCTGTGTTGGTTTAGTGGTAGGCTCTTTGCTTGGGCTACAAGAGGTTGTGGGTTCGACTCTGAGGCAAGGCCCATGGACTTTGTATGGCTGCATGTAATTGCCTAGTCCAATTGATTGCTTTGCCTATGAGTTTCTATTGGATTGATAGGCCAGGTACTGTCTTTTGCTTTTGTTTGTCCATGTTGTGTGCGCAGTCACTAGGATTATGTGAATTAATGTAGAATCAGTTTTTCACTTCTCTGTGTTGGTGTATTGGTAGGCTCTTTGCTTGGGCTACGAGAGGTTGTGGGTTCGACTCTGGGGCAAGGCCCATGGGCTTTGTATGGCTGCATTTAATTGCCTAGTCTAATGTACTGTGTTACCTATGAGTTTCCATTGGATTGATAGGCCAGGTACTGTCTTTTGCTTTTGTTTGGCCATGTTGTGTGCGCAGTCACTAGGATTATGTGAATTAATGTAGAGTCGGTTTCCAACTTCTCTGTGTTGGTTTAGTGGTAGGCTCTTTGCTTGTTCTCCAAGAAGTTGTGGGTTCGACTCTGAGGCAAGGCCCATGAACTTTGTATGGCTGCATGTATTTGCCTAGTCTAATGGACTGTGTTGCCTATGAGTTTCCATTGGATTGATAGGCCAGGTATTGTCTTTTGTTTGGCCATGTTGTGTGCGCAGTCAGTAGGATTATGTGAATTAATGTAGAATCAGTTTCCCACTTATCTGTGTTGGTGTAGTGGTAGGCTCTTTGCTTGGCTGCGAGAGGTTGTGGGTTTGACTTTGAGGCAAGGCCCACGGACTTTGTATGTCTCCATGTAATTGTCTAGTTCAATGGACTGTGTTGCCTATGAGTTTCCATTGGCTTGATAGGCCAGGTAATGTCTTTTGCTTTTGTTTGGCCATGTTGTGTGCACATTCACTAGGATTATGTGAATTAATGTAGACGCAACTTCCTACTTCTTTGTGTTGGTGTAGTTGTAGGCTCTTTGCTTGTTCTGCCAGAGGTTGTGGGTTTGACTCTGAGGCAAGGCCCATGGACTTTGTATGGCTGCATGTAATTGTCAAGTCCAATGGACTGTGTTGCCTACGAGTTTCCATTGGATTGATAGGCCAGGTATTGTCTTTTGCTTTTGTTTGGCCATGTTGTGTGCGCAGTCACTAGGATTATGTGAATTAATGTAGAATCCGTTTCCCACTTCTCTGTGTTGGTGTAGTGGTAGGCTCTTTGCTTGGGCTGTAAGAGGTTGTGGGTTTAACTCTGAGGCAAGGCCCATGGACTTTGTATGGCTGCATGTAATTGCCTAGTCCAATGGATTGATAGGCCAGGTACTGTCTTTTGTTTTCGTTTGGCCATGTTTTGTGCGCAGTCACTAGGATTATGTGAGTTAATGTAGAGACAGTTTCACACTTCTCTGTGTTGCTGAAGTGGTAGGCTTTTTTGTTGGGCTGCGAGAGGTTGTGAGTTCGACTCTGAGGCAAGGCCCATGGACTTTGTATGGCTGCATGTAATTGCATAGTCCAATGGACTGCGTTACCTATGAGTTTCCATTGGATTGATAGGCCAGGTGCTTTCTTTTGCTTTTGTTTGGCCATGTTGTGTGCGCAGTCACTAGGAATATGTGAATTAATGTAGAGTCAGTTTCACATTTCTCTTTGTTGGTGTAGTGGTAGGCTCTTTGCTTGGGCTTTGAGAGGTTGTGGGTTTGACTCTGAGGCAAGGCCCATGGACTTTTTATGGCTGCATGTAATTGCCTAGTCCAATGGACTTTGTTGCCTATGAGTTTCCATTGGATTGATAGGCCAGGTATTGACTTTTGCTTTCGTTTGGCCATGTTGTGTGCGCAGTCACTAGGATTATGTGAATTAATGTAGAGTCAGTTTCACATTTCTCTGTGTTGGTGTAGTGGTAGGCTCTTTGCTTGGGCTGCGAGAGGTTGTGAGTTTGACTCTGAGGCAAGGCCCATGGACTTTTTATGGCTGCATGTAATTGCCTAGTCCAATGGACTGTGTTGCCTATGAGTTTCCATTGGATTGATAGGCCAGGTACTGTCTTTTGTTTTCGTTTGGCCATGTTGTGTGCGCACTCACTAGGATTATGTGAATTAATGTAGAGGCAGGTTCACATTTCTCTGTGTTGGTGTAGTGTTAGGCTCTTTGCTTGAGCTGCGAGAGGTTGTGGGTTTGACTCTGAGGCAAGGCCCATGGACTTTTTATGGCTGCATGTTATTGCCTAGTCCAATGGACTGTGTTGCCTATGAGTTTCCATTGGATTGATAAGCCAGGTACTGTCTTTTGCTTTTGTTTAGCCATGTTGTGTGCGCAGTCGGTAGGATTATGTGAATTAATGTAGAATCAGTTTCCAACTTCTCTGTGTTGGTTTAGTGGTAGGCTCTTTGCTTGTTCTCCAAGAGGTTGTGGGTTCGACTCTGAGGCAAGGCCCATGAACTTTGTATGGCTGCATGTATTTGCCTAGTCTAATGGACTGTGTTGCCTATGAGTTTCCATTGGATTGATAGGCCAGATAATGTCTTTTGCATTTGTTTCGCCATGTTGTGTGCACAGTCACTAGGATTATGTGAACTAATGTAAACTCAGTTTCCAACTTGTCTGTGTTGTTGTAGTGGTAGGCTCTTTGCTTGGGATGCGAGAAATTGTGGGTTTGACTCTGAGGCAAAGCCCATGGACTTTGTATGGCTGCATGTAATTGTTTAGTCCAATGGACTGTGTTGCCTATGAGTTTCCATTGGCTTGATAGGCCAGGTAATGTCTTTTGCTTTTGTTTGGCCATGTTGTGTGCGCAGTCGCTAGGAATATGTAAATTAATGTAGACGCAGCTTCCTACTTTTTTGTGTTGGTGTAGTTGTAAGCTCTTTGCTTGTTCTGCCAGAGGTTGTGGGTTTGACTCTGAGGCAAGGCCCATGGACTTTGTATGGCTGCATGTAATTGCCTAGTCCAATGGACTATGTTGTATATGAGTTTCCATTGGATTGATAGGCCAGGGACTGTCTTTTGCTTTTGTTTGGCCATGTTGTGTGCACAGTCACTAGGATTATGTGAACTAATGTAAACTCTGTACCAACTTCTCTGTGTTGGTGTAGTGGTAGGCTCTTTGCTTGGGCTACAAGAGGTTGTGGGTTCGACTCTGAGGCAAGGCCCATGGACTTTGTATGGCTGCATGTAATTGCCTAGTCCAATTGATTGCTTTGCCTATGAGTTTCTATTGGATTTATAGGCCAGGTAATGTCTTTTGCTTTTGTTTGGCCATGTTGTGTGCGCAGTCACTAGGATTATGTGAATTAATGTAGAATCAGTTTTCCACTTCTCTGTGTTGGTGTATTTGTAGGCTCTTTGCTTGGGCTACAAGAGGTTGTGGGTTCGACTCTGGGGCAAGGCCCATGGGCTTTGTATGGCTGCATGTATTTGCCTAGTCTAATGGACTGTGTTGCCTATGAGTTTCCATTGGATTGATAGGCCAGGTATTTTCTTTTGTTTGGCCAAGTTGTGTGCGCAGTCGGTAGGATTATGTGAATTAATGTAGAATCAGTTTCCCACTTCTCTGTGTTGGTGTAGTGGTAGGCTCTTTGCTTGGCTGCGAGAGGTTGTGGGTTTGACTCTGAGGCAAGGCCCATGGACTTTGTATGTCTCCATGTAATTGTCTAGTCCAATGGACTGTGTTGCCTATGAGTTTCTATTGGATTTATAGGCCAGGTACTGTCTTTTGCTTTTGTTTGGCCATGTTGTGTGCGCAGTCACTAGGATTATGTGAATTAATGTAGAGTCAGGTTCACATTTCTCTGTGTTGGTGTAGTTGTAGGCTCTTTGCTAGAGCTGCGAGAGGTTGTGAGTTCAACTTTGAGGCAAGGCCCATGGACTTTGTATGGCTGCATGTTATTGCCTAGTCCAATGGACTATGTTACCTATGAGTTTCAATTGGAATGATAGGCCAGGTACTGTCTTTTGCTTTTGTTTGGCCATGTTGTGTGCGCAGTCACTAGGATTATGTGAATTAATGTAGAGTCAGTTTCACACTTCTCTGTGTTGATGTAGTGGTAGGCTTTTTTCTTGGGCTGCGAGAGGTTGTGAGTTCGACTCTGAGGCAAGGCCCATGGACTTTGTATGGCTGCATGTAATTGCCTAGTCCAATGGACTATGTTGTCTATGAGTTTCCATTGGATTGATAGGCCAGGGACTGTCTATTGCTTTTGTTTGGCCATGTTGTGTGCGCAGTCACTAGGATTATGTGAATTTATGTTGAGTCAATTTCGCACTTCTCTGTGTTGGTGTAGTGGTAGGCTCTTTGCTTCGACTTTGAGAGGTAGTGGTTTTGACTCTGAGGCAAGGCCCATGGACTTTGTATGGCTGCATGTTATTGCCTAGTCCAAAGGATTGCGTTGCCTATGAGTTTCCATTGGATTAATAGGCCAGGTACTGTCTTTTGCTTTTGTTTGGCCATGTTGTGTGCGCAGTCACTAGGATTATGTGAATTAATGTAGAGTCATTCACCTAATTCTCTGTGTTGGTGTAGTGGTAGTCTCTTTGCTTAAGCTGCGAGAGGTTGTGGGTTCGACTCTGAGGCAAGGCCCATGGAGTTTGTATGGCTGCATGTAATCGCCTAGTTCAATTGACTGTGTTGCCTATGAGTTCCCATCGGATTGATAGGCCAGGTACTGTCTTTTGCTTTTGTTTGGCCATGTTGTGTGCGCAGTCACTAGGATTATGTGAACTAATGTAAACTCAGATTCCAACTTCTCTGTGTTGGTGTAGTGGCAGGCTCTTTGCTTGGGCTGCGAGAAATTGTGGGTTCGACTCTGAGGCAAGGCCCATGGAGTTTGTATGGCTGCATGTAATCGCCTAGTTCAATTGACTGTGTTGCCTATGAGTTTCCATTGGCTTGATAGGCTAGGTAATGTCTTCTGCTTTTGTTTGGCCATGTTGTGTGCGCAGTCACTAGGATTATGTGAATTAATGTAGACGCAGCTTCCTACTTCTTTGTGTTTTTGTAGTTGTAGGCTCTTTGCTTGTTCTGCCAGAGGTTGTGGGTTTGACTCTGAGGCAAGGCCCATGGACTTTGTATGGCTGCATGTAATTGCCTAGTCCAATGGACTATGTTGCCTATGAGTTTCCATTGGATTGATAGGCCAGGTACTGCCTTTTGCTTTTGTTTGACCATGTTGTGTGCGCAGTCACTAGGGTTATGGGAATTAATGTAGAGTCAGTTTCCCACTTCTCTGTGTTGGTGTAGTGGTAGGCTCTTTGCTTGGGCTGCGAGAGGTTGTGGGTTCGACTCTAATGCAAGGCTCATGGACTTTGAATGGCTGCATGTAATTGCTTAGTCCAATGGACTGTGTTGCCTATGAGTTTCTATTGGATTGATAGGCCAGTTACTGTCTTTTGTTTTCGTTTGGCCATGTTGTGTGCGCAGTCACTAGGATTATGTGAAATAATGTAGAGTCAGGTTTACATTTCTCTGTGTTGGTGTAGTGGTAGGCTCTTTGCTTGAGCTGCGAGAGGTTGTGAGTTCGACTTTGAGGCAAGGCCCATGGACTTTGTATGGCTGCATGTAATTGCCTAGTCCAATTGATTGTTTTTCTTATGAGTTTCTATTGGATTGATAGGCCAGGTACTGTCTTTTTCTTTTGTTTGGCAATGTTGTGTGCGCAGTCACTAGGATTATGTGAATTAATGTAGAGTCATTCACCTACTTCTCTGTGTTGGTGTAGTGGTAGTCTCTTTGCTTAAGCTGCCAGAGGTTGTGGGTTCGACTCTGAGGCAAGGCCCCTGGAGTTTGTATGGCTGCATGTAATTGCCTATTCTACATTAATTCACATAATCCTACCGACTGCGCACACAACATGGCTAAACAAAAGACAATACCTGGCCTATCAATTCAATGGAAACTCATAGGCAACACAGTCCATTGGACTAGGCAATTACATGCAGTCATACAAAGTCCATGGGCTTTGCCTAAAAGTCAAACCCACAACTTCTCGCAGCCCAAGCAAAGAGCCTACCACTACACCAACACAGAGAAGTGGGAAACTGATTCTACATTAATTCACATAATCCTACCGACTGCGCACACAACATGGCCAAACAAAAGACAATACCTGGCCTATCAATCCAATGGAAACTCATAGACAACATAGTCCATTGGACTAGGCAATTACATGCAGCCATACAAAGTCCATGGGCTTTGCCTCAGAGTCAAACCCACAATTTCTCGCAGCCCAAGCAAAGAGCCTACCACTACACCAACACAGAGAAGTTGGTAACAAAGTTTACATTAGTTCACATAATCCTAGTGACTGTGCACACAACATGGCCAAACAAATGCAAAAGACATTATCTGGCCTATCAATCCAATGGAAACTCATAGGCAACATTGTCCATTAGACTAGGCAAATACATGCAGCCATACAAAGTTCATGGGCCTTGCCTCAGAGTCGAACCCACAACTTCTTGGAGAACAAGCAAAGAGCCTACCACTAAACCAACACAGAGAAGTAGGTGAATGACTCTACATTAATTCACATAATCCTAGTGACTGCGCACACAACATGGCCAAACAAAAGCAAAAGACAGTATCTGGCCTATCAATCCAATTGAAGCTCATAAGCAACATAGTCCATTGGACTAGGCAATAACATGCAGCCATACAATGTCCATGGGCCTTGCCTCCAAGTCGAACTCACAACCTCTCGCAGTTTAAGCAAAGAGCCTACTACTACACCAACACAGAGAAATGTGAACCTGACTCTACATTAATTCACATAAACCTAGTGACTGCGCACACAACATGGCCAAACGAAAGCAAAAGTCAATACCTGGCCTATCAATCCAATGGAAACTCATAGGCAACACAGTCCATTATACTAGGCAATTACATGCAGCCATAAAAAGTCCAAGGGCCTTGCCTCAGAGTCAAATCCACAACCTCTCGCAGCTCAAGCAAAGAGCCTACCACTACACCAACACAGAGAAATGTGAAACTGACTTTATATTAATTCACATAATCCTAGTGACTGCGCACACAACATGGCCAAACGAAAGCAAAAGTCAATACCTGGCCTATCAATCCAATGGAAACTCATAGGCAACACAGTCCTTTGGACTAGGCAATTAGATGCAGCCATACATAGTCCATGAGCCTTGCATTTGAGTCGAACTCACAACCTCTCCCAGCCCAAGTAAAGAGCCTACCACTACACCAACACAGAGAAGTGGGAAACTGACTCAACATTAATTCACATAATCCTAGTGACTGCGCACAAAACATGGCCAAACAAAAGCAAAAGAAGGCACCTGGCCTATCAATCCAATGGAATCTCATAGGTAACACAGTCCATTGGACTATGCAATTACATGCAGCCATAAAAAGTCCATGGGCCTTGCCTCAGAGTCGAACTCACAACCTCTCGCAGCCCAAGAAAAAAGCCTACCACTACAGCAACACGGAGAAGTGTGAAACCGACTCTACATTAACTCACATAATCCTAGTGACTGCGCACACAACATGGCCAAACAAAAGCAAAAGACAGTACCTGGCCTATCAATCCAATGGAAACTCAGAGGCAACCCCATCCATTGGACTAGGCAATTACATGCAGCCATACAGAGTCCATGGGCCTTGCCTCAGAGTCTATCCCACAACCTCTGGCAGAACAAGCAAAGAGCCTACAACCACACCAACACAAAGAAGTAGGAAGCTGCATCTACATTAATTCACATAATCCTAGTGACTGCGCACACAACATGGCCAAACAGAAGCAAAAGACATTACCTGGCCTATCAAGCCAATGGAAACTCATAGGCAACACAGTCCATTGAACTAGGCAATTACATGCAGCCATACAAAGTCCATGGGCCTTGCCTCAGAGTCAAACCCACAACTTCTCGCAGCCAAGCAAAGCGCCTTCCACTACACCAACACAGAGAAGTGGGAAACTGATTCTACATTAATTCACATAATCCTACCGACTTCGCACACAACATAACCAAACAAAAGACAATACCTGGCCTATCAGTCCAATGAAAACTCATAGGCAACACAGTCCATTGGACTAGGCAATTACATGCAGCCATACAAAGTCTATGGGCTTTGCCTCAGAGTCAAACCCACATTTTCTCGCAGCCCAAGAAAAGAGCCTACCACTACACCAACACAGAGAAGTTGAAAACTGAGTTTACATTAGTTCACATAATCCTAGTGACTGCGCACACAACATGGCCAAACAAAAGCAAAAGGTAGTACCTGGCCTATCAATCCAATAGGAACTCATAGGTAACACAGTCAACTGAAATAGGCAATTACATGCATCCATACAAACTCCATGGGCCTTGCCTCAAAGTCGAACCAACAACCTTTCGCAGCTTAAGCAAAAAGACTACCACTACACCAACACAGAGAAGTAGGTAAAGGACTCTACATTAATTCACATAATCCTAGAGACTGCGCACACAACATGGCCAAACAAATGCAAAAGACATTATCTGGCCTATCAATCCAATGAAATCATAGGCAACATAGTCCATTAGACTAAGCAAATATATGCAGCCATACAAAGTTAATGGGCCTTGCCTCAGAGTCGAACCCACAACCTCTTGGAGAACAAGCAAAGAGCCTACCACTAAACCAACACAGAGAAGTTGGAAACAAACTCTACATTAATTCACAGAATCCTAGTGACTGCGCACACAACATGGCAAAACAAAAGCAAAAGACAGCACCTGGCCTATCAATCCAATGGAAACTCAAAGCTAACACAGTACATTGGACTAGGCAATTACATGCAGCCATACAAAGCCCATTGGCCTTGCCCCAGAGTCGAACCCACACCCTCTCGTAGCCCAAGGAAAGAGCCTACTAATACACCAACACAGAGAAGTGGAAAACCAATTCTTCATTAATTCACATAATCCTAGTGACTGCGCACATAACATGGCCAAACAAAAGCAAAAGACAGTACCTGGCCTATCAAACCAATGGAAACTCATAGGCAACACAGTCCATTGGACTAGACAATTACATGGAGACATACAAAGTCCATGGGCCTTGCATTAGAGTCGAACCCACAACCTCTCGCAGCCCAAGCAAAGAGCCTACCACTACACCAACACAGAGAAGTGGGAAACTGTTTCTACATTAATTCAAATAATCCTACCGACTGCGCACACAACATGGCCAAACAAAAGACAATACCTGGCCTATCAATTCAAAGGAAACTCATAGGCAACACAGTCCATTGGACTTGGCAATTACATGCAGCCATACAAAGTCCATGGGCTTTGCCTCAGAGTCAAACCCACAATTTCTCGCAGCCCAAGGAAATAGCCTACGATTACACCAACACAGAGAAGTTGGAAACTGAGTTTACATTAGTTCACATAATCCTAGTGACTGCGCACACAACATGGCCAAACAAAAGACAATACCTGGCCTATCAATTCAATGGAAACTCATAGGCAACACAGTCAATTGAACTAGGCAATTACATGCTGCCATACAAACTCCATTGGCTTTGCCTCAGAGTCGAACCCACAACCTCTCGCAGTTTAAGCAAAGAGACTACCACTACACCAACACAAAGAAGAAGGTGAATGACTCTACATTAATTCACATAATCCTAGTGACTGCGCACATAACATGGCAAAACAAAAGCAAAAGACAGTACCTGGCCTATCAATCAAATTGAAACTCATAAGCAACAAAGAGACTACAACTACACCAACACAGAGAAGTAGGTGAATGACTCTACATTAATTCACATAATCCTAGTGACTGCGAACACAACATGGCCAAACAAAAGCAAAAGACAGTACCTTGCCTATCAATCCAATTGAAACTCATAGGCAACATAGTCCATTGGACTAGGCAATAACATGCAGCCGTACAAAGTCCATGGGCCATGCCTCAAAGTCTAACTCACAACCTCTCGCAGCTCAAGCAAAGAGCCTACCACTACACCAACACAGAGAAATGTGAACCTGACTCTACATTAATTCACATAATCCTAGTAATGTACTGTGTTACCTATGAGTTTACATTGGATTGATAGGCCAGGTAATGTCTTTTGCTTTTGTTTGGCCATGTTGTGTGCGCAGTCACTAGGATTATGTGAATTAATGTAGAGTCGGTTTCCAACTTCTCTGTGTTGGATTAGTGGTAGGCGCTTTGCTTGTTCTCCAAGAGGATGTGGGTTCGACTCTGAGGCAAGGCCCATGAACTTTATATGGCTGCATGTATTTGCCTAGTCTAATGGACTGTGTTGCCTATGAGTTTCCATTGGATTGATAGGCCAGGTATTTTCTTTTGTTTGGCCATGTTGTGTGCGCAGTCGGTAGGATTATGTGAATTAATGTAGAATCAGTTTCCCACTTCTCTGTGTTGGTGTAGTGGTAGGCTCTTTGCTTGGCTGCGAGAGGTTGTGGGTTTGACTCTGAGGAAAGGCCCATGGACTTTGTATGTCTCCATGTAATTGTCTAGTCCAATGGACTGTGTTGCCTATGATTTTCCATTGGATTGATAGGCCAGGTACTGTCTTTTGCTTTTGTTTGGCCATGTTGTGTGCGCAGTCACTAGGATTATGTGAATTAATGTAAACTCAGTTACCAACTTCTCTGTGTTGGTGTAGTGGTAGGCTCTTTGCTTGGGCTGCGAGAAGTTGTGGGTTTGACTTTTAGGCAAAGCCCATGGACTTTGTATGGCTGCATGTAATTGCCTAGTCCAATGGACTGTGTTGCCTATGAGTTTCCATTGAATTGATAGGCCAGGTATTGTCTTTTGTTTGGCCGTGTTGTGTGCGCAGTCGGTAGGATTGTGTGAATTAATGTAGAATCAGTTTCCCACTTCTCTGTGTTGGTTTAGGGGTAGGCTCTTTGCTTAAGCTGCGAGAGGTTGTGGGTTCGACTCTGAGGCAAGGCCCATGGAGTTTGTATGGCTGCATGTAATTGCGTAGTTCAATTGACTGTGTTGCCTATGAGTTCCCATTGGATTGATAGGCCAGGTACTGCCTTTTGCTTATGTTTGGCCATGTTGTGTTCGCAGTCACTAGGATTATGTGAATTAATGTAGAGTCAGGTTCACATTTCTCTGTGTTGGTGTAGTGGTAGGCTCTTTGCTTGAGCTGCGAGAGGTTGTGAGTTAGACTTTGAGGCAAGGCCCATGGACTTTGTATGGCTGCATGTAATTGCGTAGTTCAATTGACTGTGTTGCCTATGAGTTCCCATTGGATTGATAGGCCAGGTACTGCCTTTTGCTTATGTTTGGCCATGTTGTGTTCGCAGTCACTAGGATTATGTGAATTAATGTAGAGTCAGGTTCACATTTCTCTGTGTTGGTGTAGTGGTAGGCTCTTTGCTTGAGCTGCGAGAGGTTGTGAGTTAGACTTTGAGGCAAGGCCCATGGACTTTGTATGGCTGCATGTTATTGCCTAGTCCAATGGACTATGTTGCCTATGAGTTTCAATTGGATTGATAGGCCAGGTACTGTCTTTTGCTTTTGTTTGGCCATGTTGTGTTCGCAGTCACTAGGATTATGTGAATTAATGTAGAGTCATTCACCTACTTCTCTGTGTTGGTGTAGTTGTAGTCTCTTTGCTTAAGCTGTGAGAGGTTGTGGGTTCGACTCTGTGGCAAAGCACATGGAGTTTGTATGGCAGCATGTAATTGCCTAGTTCAATTGACTGTGTTGCCTATGAGTTTCCATTGAATTGATAGGCCAGGTATTGTCTTTTGTTTGGCCATGTTGTGTGCGCAGTCACTAGGATTATGTGAACTAATGTAAACTCAGTTTCCAACTTCTCTGTGTTGGTGTAATCGTAGGCTATTAACTTGGGCTGCGAGAAATTGTGGGTTTGACTCTGAGGCAAAGCCCATGGACTTTGTATGGCTGCATGTAATTGCCAAGTCCAATGGACTGTGTTTCCTATGAGTTTCCTTTGAATTGATAGGCCAGGTATTGTCTTTTGTTTGGCCATGTTGTGTGCGCAGTCAGTAGGATTATTTGAATTAATGTAGAATCAGTTTCCCACTTCTCTGTGTTGGTGTAGTGGTAGGCTCTTTGCTTGGGCTGCGAGAGGTTGTGGGTTCGACTCTAATGCAAGGCCCATGGACTTTGTATGGCTGCATGTAATTGCCTAGTCCAATGTACTGTGTTAGCTTTGAGTTTCCATTGGATTGATAGGCCAGGTACTGTCTTTTGCTTTTGTTTGGCCATGTTGTGTGCGCAGTCACTAGGATTCTGTGAATTAATGTAGAGTCTGTTTCCAACTTCTCTGTGTTGGTTTAGTGGTAGGCTCTTTGCTTGTTCTCCAAGAGGTTGTGGGTTCGACTCTGAGGCAAGGCCCATTAACTTTGTATGACTTTGCTTAGTCTAATGGACTATGTTGCCTATGATTTCATTGGATTGATAGGCCAGATAATATCTTTTGCATTTGTTTGGCCATGTTGTGTGCGCAGTCACTAGGATTATGTGAATTAATGTAGAGTCATTTACCTACTTCTCTGTGTTGGTGTAGTGGTAGTCTCTTTGCTTAAGCTGCGAAAGGTTGTTGGGTCGACTTTGAGGCAAGGCCCATGGAGTTTGTATGGCTGCATGTAATTGCCTATTTTAGTTGACTGTGTTACCTATGAGTTCCTATTGGATTGATAGGCCAGGTACTACCTTTTGCTTTTGTTTGGCCATGTTGTGTGCGCAGTCACTAGGATTATGTGAACTAATGTAAACTCAGTTTTCAACTTCTCTGTGTTGGTGTAGTGGTAGGCTCTTTGCTTGGGCTGCGAGAAAATGTGGGTTTGACTCTGAGGCAAAGCCCATAGACTTTGTATGGCTGCATGTAATTGTCTAGTCCAATGTACTGTGTTGCCTATGAGTTTTCATTGGACTGAAAGGCCAGGTAATGTCTTTTGTTTGGTTATGTTGTGTGCGAAGTCGGTAGGATTATGTGAATTAATGTAGAATCAGTTTCCCACTTCTCTGTGTTGGTGTAGTGGAAGGCGCTTTGCTTGGCTGCGAGAGGTTGTGGGTTTGACTCTGAGGCAAGGCCCATGGACTTTGTATGGCTGCATGTAATTGCCTAGTTCAATGGACTGTGTTGCCTATGAGTTTCCATTGGCTTGATAGGCCAGGTAATGTCTTTTGCTTCTGTTTGGCCATGTTGTGTGCGCAGTCACTAGGATTATGTGAATTAATGTAGATGCAGCTTCCTACTTCTTTGTGTTGGTGTGGTTGTAGGCTCTTTGTTTGTTCTGCCAAAGGTTGTGGGATAGACTCTGAGGCAAGGCCCATGGACTCTGTATGGCTGCATGTAATTGCCTAGTCCAATGGATGGGGTTGCCTCTGAGTTTCCATTGGATTGATAGGCCAGGTACTGTCTTTTGCTTTCGTTTGGCCATGTTGTGTGCGCAGTCACTAGGATTATGTGAATTAATGTAGAATCTGTTTTCCACTTCTCTGTGTTGGTGTATTGGTAGGATCTTTGCTTGGGCTGCGAGAAGTTGTGGGTTTGACTCTGAGGCAATGCCCATGGACTTTTTATGGCTGCATGTAATTGCCTAGTCCAATGGACTGTGTTGCCTATGAGTTTCCATTGGATTGATAGGCCAGGTATGGACTTTTGCTTTCGTTTGGCCATGTTGTGTGCGCAGTCACTAGGATTATGTGAATTAATGTAGAGGCAGGTTCACATTTCTCTGTGTTGGTGTAGTGGTAAGCTCTTTGCTTGAGCTGCGAGAGGTTGTGAGTTCGACTTTGAGGCAAGGCCCATGGACTTTGTATGGCTGCATGTTATTGCCTAGTCCAATGGACTGTGTTGCCTATGAGTTTCCATTGGATTGATAAGCCAGGTACTGTCTTTTGCTTTTGTTTAGCCATGTTGTGTGCGCAGTCGGTAGGATTATGTGAATTAATGTAGAATCAGTTTCCCACTTCTCTGTATTGGTGTAGTGGTAGGCTCTTTGCTTGGCTGCGAGAGGTTGTGGGTTTGACTCTGAAGCAAGGCCCATGGACTTTGTATGTCTCCATGTAATTGTCTAGTCCAATGGACTGTGTTGCCTATGAGTTTCCATTGGATTGATAGGCCAGGTACTGTCTTTTGCTTTTGTTTGGCCATGTTGTGTGCGCAGTCACTAGGATTATGTGAATTAATGTAGAGTCAGTTTCCAACTTCTCTGTGTTGGTTTAGTGGTAGGCTCTTTGCTTGTTCTCAAAGAGGTTGTGGGTTCGACTCTGAGGCAAGGCCCATGAACTTTGTATGGCTGCATGTATTTGCCTAGTCTAATGGACTGTGTTGCCTATGAGTTTCCATTGGATTGATAGGCCAGATAATGTCTTTTGCATTTGTTTCGCAATGTTGTGTGCACAGTCACTAGGATTATGTGAACTAATGTAAACTCAAAAGAACCAATTGAATGACCAAAAAGTAAAGATAGCTACACTCATTTAAGCAGTAAGAACCTATAAAGATGTGAGTGAACCAGCCAATATAAAAGTATATAATCTTTATTGAAAAATTTGTTAAAAGACAAACACATAAAACAGACAATGATGAGGACACATACAATTAACCTCAGGTGAACCAAAATATACAAGCAATAAATAGCATAAGTGCATAATGGTCATGTATCGGAAAAAAAGTGCACCAAAAAAGGGGTGCTGTCCAAGTTTCTTTGAAGAGCCAATAGTCTTTAGGTAGATGAAGAGTGTCCCAAAGAACACCAATAAGGTGGAACTATATTAAATTTCAAGCTAAACAAAGCTTTTTTCTTCATTCAAGACTAAATGTATGAGAGCCACAATCCTATTGCTACAAAACGTGGCATATAACAGGGGAAACAAAGAATACATGTGTCTATGATATTAACAGGATATAATCCTATAAGATGCAAACATAATAGTTTATAAAAAGCAAATCCTGAATGGATCAGGTGGTATAACCACAACAATGTTTCCAAATGCCTACAGTCCCAAACAGGGGAGAAGCAGGATCTCAACCATACATATAAAGAAAAGGCAGAAACTGACACAAGTGTCAAAATATAACACTTTTTTCACAGGGCTGGACTAGGAGGCCATATTCCCAGTGTTATAATCAGATAGAAGGGCGGAATGGCTGCATTACCACAGTACTATACCTTTACAAGGAAACAGAGTCAGCCATAGGACCGACCCAAACACTGTGGTGAATCCACAAAAACACACACCAGAAGGGTGTTACAGGGCCCAGACTAAAAAGCCATATTCCCAGTACTATAGCCCACAGAAAGGCAGCATGGCTGCAATACCACAGTAATTTGCCCCTACAAGGGAACAAAGTCAGCCATAAGAACCAACCTTAGCACTGAGTGGCAAGCCCACAAAGACACAGACCAGGAAGATAATAACCTGAGGATAAAGGTACCCCGACACGTGTTTCGCAGAAAAGCTTCTTCCAAGGGGAAACACGTGTCGGGGTACCTTTATCCTCAGGTTATTATCTTCCTGGTCTGTGTCTTTGTGGGCTTGCCACTCAGTGCTAAGGTTGGTTCTTATGGCTGACTTTGTTCCCTTGTAGGGGCAAATTACTGTGGTATTGCAGCCATGCTGCCTTTCTGTGGGCTATAGTACTGGGAATATGGCTTTTTAGTCTGGGCCCTGTAACACCCTTCTGGTGTGTGTTTTTGTGGATTCACCACAGTGTTTGGGTCGGTCCTATGGCTGACTCTGTTTCCTTGTAAAGGTATAGTACTGTGGTAATGCAGCCATTCCGCCCTTCTATCTGATTATAACACTGGGAATATGGCCTCCTAGTCCAGCCCTGTGAAAAAAGTGTTATATTTTGACACTTGTGTCAGTTTCTGCCTTTTCTTTATATGTATGGTTGAGATCCTGCTTCTCCCCTGTTTGGGACTGTAGGCATTTGGAAACATTCTTGTGGTTATACCACCTGATCCATTCAGGATTTGCTTTTTATAAACTATTATGTTTGCATCTTATAGGATTATATCCTGTTAATATCATAGACACATGTATTCTTTGTTTCCCCTGTTATATGCCACGTTTTGTAGCAATAGGATTGTGGCTCTCATACATTTAGTCTTGAATGAAGAAAAAAGCTTTGTTTAGCTTGAAATTTAATATAGTTCCACCTTATTGGTGTTCTTTGGGACACTCTTCATCTACCTAAAGACTATTGGCTCTTCAAAGAAACTTGGACAGCACCCCTTTTTTGGTGCACTTTTTTTCCGATACATGACCATTATGCACTTATGCTATTTATTGCTTGTATATTTTGGTTCACCTGAGGTTAATTGTATGTGTCCTCATCATTGTCTGTTTTATGTGTTTGTCTTTTAACAAATTTTTCAATAAAGATTATATACTTTTATATTGGCTGGTTCACTCACATCTTTATAGGTTCTTAATGTAAACTCAGTTTCCATCTTGTCTGTGTTGGTGTAGTGGTAGGCTCTTTGCTTGGGCTGCGAGAAATTGTGGGTTTGACTCAGAGGCAAAGCCCATGGACTTTGTATGGCTGCATGTAATTGTTTAGTCCAATGGACTGTGTTGCCTATGAGTTTCCATTGGCTTGATAGGCCAGGTAATGTCTTTTGCTTTTGTTTGGCCATGTTGTGTGCGCAGTCTCTAGGAATATGTGAATTAATGTAGACGCACCTTCCTACTTTTTTGTGTTGGTGTAGTTGTAAGCTCTTTGCTTGTTCTGCCAGAGGTTGTGGGTTTGACTCTGAGGCAAGGCCCATGGACTTTGTATGGCTGCATGTAATTGCCTAGTCCAATGGACTATGTTGTATATGAGTTTCCATTGGATTGATAGGCCAGGGACTGTCTTTTGCTTTTGTTTGGCCATGTTGTGTGCGCAGTCACTAGGATTATGTGAATTTATGTTGAGTCAGTTTCGCTCTTCTCTGTGTTGGTGTAGTGGTAGGCTCTTTGCTTGGGCTACAAGAGGTTGTGGGTTCGACTCTGAGGCAAGGCCCATGGACTTTGTATGGCTGCATGTAATTGCCTAGTCCAATGGATTGATAGGCCAGGTACTGTCTTTTGTTTTCGTTTGGCCATGTTTTGTGCGCAGTCACTAGGATTATGTGAGTTAATGTAGAGACAGTTTCATACTTCTCTGTGTTGCTGAAGTGGTAGGCTTTTTTGTTGGGCTGCGAGAGGTTGTGAGTTCGACTCTGAGGCAAGGCCCATGGACTTTGTATGGCTGCATGTAATTGCATAGTCCAATGGACTGCGTTACCTATGAGTTTCCATTGGATTGATAGGCCAGGTGCTTTCTTTTGCTTTTGTTTGGCCATGTTGTGTGCGCAGTCACTAGGAATATGTGAATTAATGTAGAGTCAGTTTCACATTTCTCTTTGTTGGTGTAGTGGTAGGCTCTTTGCTTGGGCTGTGAGAGGTTGTGGGTTTGACTCTGAGGCAAGGCCCATGGACTTTTTATGGCTGCATGTAATTGCCTAGTCCAATGGACTTTGTTGCCTATGAGTTTCCATTGGATTGATAGGCCAGGTATTGACTTTTGCTTTCGTTTGGCCATGTTGTGTGCGCAGTCACTAGGATTATGTGAATTAATGTAGAGTCAGTTTCACATTTCTCTGTGTTGGTGTAGTGTTAGGCTCTTTGCTTGGGCTGCGAGAGGTTGTGGGTTTGACTCTGAGGCAAGGCCCATGGACTTTTTATGGCTGCATGTAATTGCCTAGTCCAATGGACTGTGTTGCCTATGAGTTTCCATTGGATTGATAAGCCAGGTACTGTCTTTTGCTTTTGTTTAGCCATGTTGTGTGCGCAGTCGGTAGGATTATGTGAATTAATGTAGAATCAGTTTCCAACTTCTCTGTGTTGGTTTAGTGGTAGGCTCTTTGCTTGTTCTCCAAGAGGTTGTGGGTTCGACTCTGAGGCAAGGCTCATGAACTTTGTATGGCTGCATGTATTTGCCTAGTCTAATGGACTGTGTTGCCTATGAGTTTCCATTGGATTGATAGGCCAGATAATGTCTTTTGCATTTGTTTCGCCATGTTGTGTGCACAGTCACTAGGATTATGTGAACTAATGTAAACTCAGTTTCCAACTTGTCTGTGTTGGTGTAGTGGTAGGCTCTTTGCTTGGGCTGCGAGAAATTGTGGGTTTGACTCTGAGGCAAAGCCCATGGACTTTGTATGGCTGCATGTAATTGTTTAGTCCAATGGACTGTGTTGCCTATGAGTTTCCATTGGCTTGATAGGCCAGGTAATGTCTTTTGCTTTTGTTTGGCCATGTTGTGTGCGCAGTCGCTAGGAATATGTAAATTAATGTAGACGCAGCTTCCTACTTTTTTGTGTTGGTGTAGTTGTAAGCTCTTTGCTTGGGCTACAAGAGGTTGTGGGTTCGACTCTGAGGCAAGGCCCATGGACTTTGTATGGCTGCATGTAATTGCCTAGTCCAATTGATTGCTTTGCCTATGAGTTTCTATTGGATTTATAGGCCAGGTAATGTCTTTTGCTTTTGTTTGGCCATGTTGTGTGCGCAGTCACTAGGATTATGTGAATTAATGTAGAATCAGTTTTCCACTTCTCTGTGTTGGTGTATTTGTAGGCTCTTTGCTTGGGCTACAAGAGGTTGTGGGTTCGACTCTGGGGCAAGGCCCATGGGCTTTGTATGGCTGCATGTATTTGCCTAGTCTAATGGACTGTGTTGCCTATGAGTTTCCATTGGATTGATAGGCCAGGTATTTTCTTTTGTTTGGCCATGTTGTGTGCGCAGTCGGTAGGATTATGTGAATTAATGTAGAATCAGTTTCCCACTTCTCTGTGTTGGTGTAGTGGTAGGCTCTTTGCTTGGCTGCGAGAGGTTGTGGGTTTGACTCTGAGGCAAGGCCCATGGACTTTGTATGTCTCCAGGTAATTGTCTAGTCCAATGGACTGTGTTGCCTATGAGTTTCCATTGGATTGATGGGCCAGGTACTGTCTTTTGCTTTTGTTTGGCCATGTTGTGTGCGCAGTCACTAGGATTATGTGAATTAATGTAGAGTCAGGTTCACACTTCTCTGTGTTGCTGTAGTGGTAGGCTTTTTTCTTGGGCTGCGAGAGGTTGTGAGTTCGACTCTGAGGCAAGGCCCATGGACTTTGTATGGCTGCATGTTATTGCCTAGTCCAATGGACTATGTTACCTATGAGTTTCAATTGGAATGATAGGCCAGGTACTGTCTTTTGCTTTTGTTTGGCCATGTTGTGTGCGCAGTCACTAGGATTATGTGAATTAATGTAGAATCATTCTCCTACTTCTCTGTGTTGGTGTAGTGGTAGGCTCTTTGCTTGGGCTTTGAGAGGTAGTGGTTTTGACTCTGAGGCAAGGCCCATGGACTTTGTATGGCTGCATGTTATTGCCTAGTCCAAAGGATTGCGTTGCCTATGAGTTTCCATTGGATTAATAGACCAGGTACTGTCTTTTGCTTTTGTTTGGCCATGTTGTGTGCGCAGTCACTAGGATTATGTGAATTAATGTAGAGTCATTCACCTAATTCTCTGTGTTGGTGTAGTGGTAGTCTCTTTGCTTAAGCTGCTGTGTTTGATGCTTCTACTGGGTATTTTCCTACAAATACTGGAACAGCTCACTGCTTAGAATGATCCTTCCCAGCTCTATAATATATTATATATACCCCACAATGCAGGCTCACACACACATTTGTCTCAAGTGTGTTGTAGGGACACAGATACAGTCTTGGTCATGTGACTAAAGGCTACTTTACACACTGCGATATCGGTCCCGATATCGCTAGTGTGGGTACCCGCCCCATCTGTTGCGCGACACGGGCAAATCGCTGCCCATGCCGCACAACACCGACCAGACCCGTCACACATACTTACCTGACCGGCGACGTCGCTGTGACCGGCGAACCGCCTCCTTTCTAAGGGGGCGGTCCGTGCGGCGTCACAGCGACGTCACTGAGCGACCGCCCAATAGCAGCGGAGGGGCGGAGATGAGTGGCCGGAACATCCCGCCCACCTCCTTCCTTCCTCATAGCGGCTGGGAGGCAGGTAAGGAGAGGTTCCTCGTTTCTGCGGTGTCACACGGAGTGATGTGTGCTGCCGCAGGAGCGACGAACTACATCGTTACTGCTGCAGTAACGATAATCGAGAATGGAGACCCATGTCACCGATGAGCGATTTTGCACGTTTTTGCAACGATGCAAAATCGCTCATCGGTGTCACACGCAGCAACATCGCTAATGCGGCCGGATGTGCGTCACAAATTCCGTGACCCCAACGACTCCGCATTAGCGATGTCGCAGCGTGTAAAGCCCCCTTTAGTGGGAGTGGTGTACAGGGTCTTAGCAGTAAAGAGTATTCCATATTTCTGCCAGATACCCACAGAGATATTGAAATCTGAAAAAAGAGACTTCTGCTCATTGAAGGTAAGAACTGCTCACATAGCGTTCAACTCCACAGCAAACGAGTGCTCTAGCACTGGCATCTCAGCAGGGATATTCCCCTACTACACATGTGTGTCTGGGTCGCTGTGACAGTTTACAGGACATAACTCAAGGCACCTAGATAGAAGGCAGAGGTACTGGGATTGGTTGGTTTTTGGTGACGGAGGTGCAGGGGCTGGCGCCCATGTGCAGTGCTGGCTAAGGTATATTGATGATATTTTGATTTTTTGGCAGGGCACTGTGGAGCAGCTCGAGACATTTATGGAGGAACTTAATAACAACACCTTTAACATCAGATTGACGCATAAGCATAGCAGCAGTTGCGTTGACTTCCTGGATATTAAAATTTCATTCGGTTCTGAGCGAATTGTTCAGACCGACGTCCATAGGAAGGAAACATCAGTCAACGCACTGCTGCATGCTTCTTCTGCTCATACCCCCTCCACCATCCGGGCCGTACCGACTGGCCAGTTCCTCAGGATGAAGCAAATTTGTTCGTCAGACACTGCTTTTGAACAACAGTCTGCCGACCTCCAGCGCCATAGGGGTGGCAAAGGCGGTCTTCCCCCGGTCTGCCTCAGCAACGGACACTAGCCAATAGTGACTAGTGAGATCAAGGGTAGAAAAATAATTTGCAGTTCTCAATGCAGCTAGCGATTCCTCAATACGGGGGAGTGGTGCTGTCCTTCTTCTTTAACAGGACCAACGGAGCTGCCCAAAGGCTACAACTGTCACGGATAACCCCAGCCGCCTTCATGTTGCTCAACATGTCCTTGGTACACTGGTAATGTGAAGGTGGTATTGGCTTATAGCTCTCTTTGATGGGTGGGTGTGCACCTGTGGGGATGTAGTGTTGGACCCCTTTTATTCCCCCAAAATCTAGCGGATGTTTGCTGAAGACTTGCTCGCTCGTATTCTTGCACTACCCTGTGGACCCGCTTCTTGTGATGTGAAGGTGTGGAGTCAGTGCCTACGTGTAATTCCTTACACCACTCCTCTGGCTGACTTGGTGAGCAGTCACTGACTGGGTGGGGTGCAGTAATAGTGGATGCTGCTACTTGGATAGCATGTGTATCTACTGTGAACAGCTTATCAATGGTGGCAAGTCGGGGCAGCTTAACCTCCTGCTCTCCGCAGTTTAACACTCTCACGGGCACTCTTCCCTTCCGCACTAATGAATAAAACTATGATGTAAATATCATATAGATACCCCACAATTGTAAATAAAGGTAGGTTATGGGAAAAGGGGGAACAGGGAAAGAGGAAAATAGTGTAATAAAGTATACCTTCTGGGGGTGAGAGGAAATGGCAGCACAGCCAGTGGAGGTGAAGCAAAAGGAAGCCTGCAACTAAAGAGTTGAGAGCGTTATCACATGGTGACTGAGCCTGATTGTAAAGGGAGCATAGAGTGGAGCATACTCTGGGCACGTTAGAACCCAAGTTCTTAAACCATGAATATGGACCCCTTTTATTCTCCCAAAGTCTAGCGGATGTTTGCTGAAGACTTGCTCGTATTCTTGCACTACCCTGTGGACCCGCTTCTTGTGATGTGAAGGTGTGGAGTCAGTGCCTACGTGTAATTCCTTACACCACTCCTCTGGTTGACTTGGTGAGCTGTCACTGAATGGGTGTGGTGAAGTAACGGTGGATGCTGTGGCTTGGATATCATATTAAATATAGGGACCCCCATACAGTAGTATGAGAATTTTTTTTGTATTCAATGATCGGTATTACTTTCAGGGGCGCGGCACGTGGACGTGCGTTCCATTAGCCTCACTGCATTCCACTCCCATACAGGAAGTGGGCGCAGCTATTACTACGGTCGCACATAAAACAACCCACAGCCACTACTGCACACAGCTGACTCCACCACTGGAAACCCACTTCTACACCAACGCAGGTAAGACAGGATCGGCACCTCTATGCTCCCGTTACAATCAGGCTCAGTCACCATGTGATAATGCTCTCAACAATTTAGTTGCAGGCTTCCCCTTGCTTCACCTCCACTGGCTGTGCTGCCATTTCCTCTCCCCCCTGGAAGGTATACTTTATTACACTATTTTCCTGTTTCCCTCTTCTCCCTTTTCCCATAACCTACCTTTATCTGCATTTGTGGGGTATCTATATACTATTTATATCACAGTTTTATTCATTAATACGGAAGGGAAGAGTGCGCGTGAGAGTGTTGAACTGCGGAGAGCAAGAGGTTAAGCTGCCCCGTTTTGCCACCATTGATAAGCTGTTCACAGTAGATACACATGCTATCCAAGCAGCAGCAGCATCCACCATTACTGCACCCCACCCAGTCAGTGACAGCTCACCAAGTCAGCCAGAGGAGTGGTGTCAGGAATTACACGTAGGCACTGACTACACACCTTCACATCACAAGAAGGGGGTGCAAGGGTGACGCCCTGGACTAGCCAGTTAGTCACAGACATAACACACACACACCCCCTTTCCCGGATAGTTACACTAGTCAGACACAAAACCGTTGTTGCCTCCCTCCAGGGGCTGATGTCCACACCAGGTGGGGCGGAGCCAGGCGGTTGGCCCCACCCACCAAGGAGTTCACAGGCCTGGAGGTGGGAAAACCAGTCAGTTAGTTGAAGTTCAGTTTAGAGTTGAACCGTGGAGGTAGTGAGTTCAGTGAGGAGGCCAGTTTTGGGTAGGAGTGCAAAACTGCTAGTGTCTGGGTCAGATCCCAGGCACTATGGGGAGATAAGGTATGCACACCAGTGACTATGTAAGGGGAATACATGAAATAGCAGAAACTGCAGTGTGAATACTGACTTGAAAATTTCAATAGCTATATGCAAGAGTGAATATGTGAAAAATGGAATCTGCATTACTGCCATGAACATATGAATCAAGAGAAATTTAGCTACTGAATTGATCAATGCAATAGAGCCCCAACACTACGCCAAAGTATTTCTCTACGTTGGGGTCCCTAGCTTGTGTGTGTCCTCTCATGCAGTTAAAAAACCTACCGTGTATGGGAAGCTGAGACCCAGGCTATTTATGCGTATGATATGGATTGGCAATAGGTGTGGTTGGGGAGGGTTCACAAACGAAAAAATACTAACAAATAGGAATAACGTTTGGAACACCATTCTAAGTCCGAACTGGGTGCAAAAACCTAAAAAAACATCACTATGGGGAGATAAGGTATGCACACCAGTGACTATGTAAGGGGAATACATGAAATAGCAGAAACTGCTGTGTGAATACTGACTTGAAAAATCCAATAGCATTAATTCACATAATCCTAGTGACTGCGCACACAACATGGCCAAACGAAAACAAAAGACAGTACCTGGCCATTCAATCCAATGGAAACTCATAGGCAACACAGTCCATTAGACTAGGCAATTACATGCAGCCAAACAAAGTTCATGGGCCTTGCCTCAGAGTCGAACCCACAACCTCTTGGAGAACAAGCAAAGAGCCTACCACTAAACCAACTCAGTGAAGTTGGAAACCGACTCTACATTAATTAACATAATCCTAGTGACTGCGCACACAACATGGCCAAACAAAAGCAAAAGACAGTACCTGGCCTATCAATCCAATGGAAACTCATAGGTAACACAGTACATTGGACTAGGCAATTACATGCAGCCATACAAAGCCCATGGGTCTTGCCCCAGAGTCGAACCCACAACCTCTCGTAGCCAGAGCAAAGAGCCTACCACTACACCAACACAGAGAAGTAGGTGAATGACTCTACATTAATTCACATAATCCTAGTGACTGCGCACACAACATGGCCAAACAAATGCAAAAGACATTATCTGGCCTATCAATCCAATGGAAACTCATAGGCAACACAGTCCATTAGACTAGGCACTTACATGCAGCCATGTAAAGTTCATGGGCATTGCCTCAGAGTCGAACCCACAACCTCTTGGAGAACAAGCAAAGAGCCTACCACTAAACCAACTCAGAGAAGTTGGAAACCGACTCTACATTAATTAACATAATCCTAGTGACTGCGCACACAACATGGCCAAACAAAAGCAAAAGACAATACGTGGCCTATCAATCCAACAGAAACTCATAGGTAACACAGTACATTGGACTAGGCAATTACATGCAGCCATACAAAGCCCATGGGCCTTGCCCCAGAGTCAAACCCACAACCTCTCATAGCCAAGGTAAAGAGCCTACCAATACACCAACACAGAGAAGTGGAAAACCGTTTCTACATTAATTCACATAATCCTAGTGACTGCGCACACAACATGGCCAAACAAAAGCAAAAGACAGTACCTGGCCTATCAATCCAATGGAAACTCATAGGCAACACAGTCCATTGGACTAGACAATTACATGGAGACATACAAAGTCCATGGGCCTTGCCTCAGAGTCAAACCCACAACTTCTCGCAACCAAGCAAAGAGCCTACCACTACACTAACACAGAGAAGTGGGAAACTGATTCTACATTAATTCACATAATCCTACCGACTGCGCACACAACATGGCCAAACAAAAGACAATACCTGGCCTATTCATTCAATGAAAACTCATGGGCAACACAGTCCATTGGACTAGGCAATTACATTCAACCATACAAAGTCCATGGGCTTTGCCTCAAAGTCAAACCCACAACTTCTTGTAACCCAAGGAAAGAGCCTACCACTACACCAACACAGAGAAGAGAATGACTCTACATTAATTCACATAATCCTAGTGACTGCGCACACAACATGACCAAACGAAAGCAAAAGACAGTACCTGGCCTATCAATCCAATGGGAACTCATAGGCAACACAGTTACTTGAACTAGGCAATTACATGCAGCCATACAAACTCCATGGGCCTTGCCTCAGAGTCAAACCCACAACCTCATGCAGCTAAGCAAAGAGCCTTCCACTACAGCAACACAGAGAACTGGGAAACTGATTCTACATTAATTCACATAATCCTACCGACTGCGCACACAACATAACCAAACAAAAGATAATACCTGGCCAATCAATCCAATGGAAACTCAAAGGCAACACAGTCCATTGGACTAGGCAATTACATGCAGCCATATAAAGTCCATGGGCTTTGCCTCAGAGTCAAACCCACAACCTCTCGCAGCCCAAGCAAAGAGCCTACCACTACACCAAGACAGAGAAGTTGGAAACTGAGTTTACATTAGTTCACATAATCCTAGTGACTGCGCACACAACATGGCCAAACAAAAGCAAAAGACAGTACCTGGCCTATCAATCCAATGGGACCTCATAAGCAACACAGTTAATTGAAATAGGCAATTACATGCAGCCATACAAACACCATGGGCCTTGCCTCAGAGTCGAACCCACAACCTCTTGCAGCTTAAGCAAAGAGACTACCACTACACCAACACAGAGAAGTAGGTGAATGACTCTACATTAATTCACATAATCCTAGTGACTGCGCACACAACATGGCCAAACAAAAGCAAAAGACAGTACCTGGCCTATCAATCCAATAGAAACTCATAGGCAAAGCAATCAATTGGACTAGGCAATTACATGCAGCCATACAAAGTCCATGGGCCTTGCCTCAAAGTTGAACTCACAACCTCTCGCAGCTCAAGCAAAGAGCCTACCACTACACCAACACAGAGAAATGTAAACCTGACTCTACATTAATTCACATAATCCTAGTGACTGCGCACACAACATGGCCAAACGAAAACAAAAGACAGTAACTGGCCTATCAATCCAATAGAAACTCATAGGCAACACAGTCCATTGGACTAAGCAATTACATGCAGCCATTCAAAGTCCATGAGCCTTGCATTAGAGTCGAACCCACAACCTCTCGCAGCCCAAGCAAAGAGCCTACCACTACACCAACACAGAGAAGTGGGAAACTGACTCTACATTAATTCCCATAACCCTAGTGACTGCGCACACAACATGGTCAAACAAAAGCAAAAGGCAGTACCTGGCCTATCAATCCAATGGAAACTCATAGGCAACATAGTCCATTGGACTAGGCAATTACATGCAGTCATACAAAGTCCATGGGCTTTGCCGCAGAGTCAAACCCACAATTTCTCGCAGCCCAAGCAAAGAGCCTACCACTACACCAACACAGAGAAGTTGGAAACTAAGTTTACATTAGTTCACATAATCCTAGTGACTGCGCACACAACATGGCCAAACAAAAGCAAAAGACAGTACCTGGCCTATCAATCCGATGGGAACTCATAGGCAACACAGTCAATTGAACTAGGCGATTACATGCAGCCATACAAACTCCATGGGCCTAGCCTCAGAGTCGAACCCACAACCTCTCGCAGCTTAAGCAAAGAGACTACCACTACACCAACACAGAGAAGTAGGTGAATGACTCTACATTAATTCACATAATCCTAGTGACTGCGCACACAACATGGCCAAACAAAAGCAAAAGACAGTACCTGGCATATTAATCCAATGGAAACTCATAGGCAACGCAATCCTTTGGACTAGGCAATAACATGCAGCCATACAAAGTCCATGGGCCTTGCCTCAAAATCAAAACCACTACCTCTCAAAGCCCAAGCAAAGAGCCTACCACTACACCAACACAGAGAAGTGCGAAACTGACTCAACATAAATTCACATAATCCTAGTGACTGCGCACACAACATGGCCAAACAAAAGCAATAGACAGTCCCTGGCCTATCAATCCAATGGAAACTCATAGACAACATAGTCCATTGGACTAGGCAATTACATGCAGCCATACAAAGTCCATGGGCTTTGCCTCAGAGTCAAACTACAACTGCTCGCAGCCCAAGCAAAGAGCCTACCACTACACCAACTCAGAGAAGTAGGAGAATGATTCTACATTAATTCACATAATCCTAGTGACTGCGCACACAACATGGCCAAACAAAAGCAAAAGACAGTACCTGGCCTATCATTCCAATTGAAACTCATAGGTAACATAGTCCATTGGACTAGGCAATAACATGCAGCCATACAAAGTCCATGGGCCTTGCCTCAGAGTCGAACTCACAACCTCTCGCAGCCCAAGAAAAAAGCCTACCACTACAGCAACACAGAGAAGTGTGAAACTGACTCTACATTAATTCACATAATCCTAGTGACTGCGCACACAACATGGCCAAACAAAAGCAAAAGACAGTACCTGGCCTATCATTCCAATTGAAACTCATAGGTAACATAGTCCATTGGACTAGGCAATAACATGCAGCCATACAAAGTCCATGGGCCTTGCCTCAAAGTTGAACTCACAACCTCTCGCAGCTCTAGCAAAGAGCCTACAACTACATCACCACAGAGAAAGGTGAACCTGACTCTACATTAATTCACATAATCCTAGTGACTGCGCACACAACATGGCCAAACAAAAGAAAATACCTGGCCTATCAATCCAATGGAAACTCATAGGCAACACAGTCCATTAGACTAGGCAAATACATGCAGCCATACAAAGCCCATGGGCCTTGCCCCAGAGTCGAACCCACAACCTCTTGTAGCCCAAGCAAAGAGCCTACAAATACACCAACACAGAGAAGTGGAAAACTGATTCTACATTAATTCACATAATCCTAGTGACTGCGCACACAACATGGCCAAACAAAAGCAAAAGACATTACCTGGCCTATAAATCCAATAGAAACTCATAGGCAAAGCAATCAATTGGACTAGGCAATTACATGCAGCCATACAAAGTCCATGGGCCTTGCCTCAGAGTCGAACCCACAACTAGAGATGAGCGAACCGGTCGCGGTTCGGCTCGAGGTCGGTTCGCCGAACGGGGGTCGAACGTCGAACGTTCGACGAACCGAACTCGAACCAATAGGCTATAATGGGAGGCAATCACAAACACATAAAAATGCATTATAAATGTACACAAACAGTTAATAAACATTGCCATAACACTTACCGGTCCCCGCGATCCCTTCTGCACTCTGTCTCCTGCCGCTATTCCATCCGATGATCACTGAACCCTCCCGGTGACCTGCACTGCCAGCAGAGAAGCAGGACCTATCGTGACGTCAAAATAGCCATGTGACCAGTCACGTGGCTATTATCTCATTGGCTACAGACTGGTCACATGACTATGACGAGTCATGTAGGACCTGCGAGTGCATCTCTCCGGTACACGGTGCACATGTGTGTATCGCCGTGTACCGGCGACATGCTCTAGCACACGGTCCGCGTTCCGTTAGGGACCGGCTGACACAGCCGGTCATTAACGGAGGTTGCCATAGCAACGCAGTTAGCGGTGACGTCACCGCTAACCGCGGCTCCGAGAGCACCGTTGCTATGGTAACGCGTGTCAGCGTCTGAGAGCAGGGAGCCAGCGCTAAGCATTGTGCGCTGCTCCCTGCTCTGTGCACATGTAGCTGCAGCACACATCGGGTAATTAACCCCATGTGTGCTGTAACTAGGAGAGCAGGGAGCCAGCGCTCAGTGTGCGCTGCTCCCTGCTCTCTGCACGTGTAGCTGCGTGCGCTGGTAACCAAGGTAAATATCGGGTTGGTTACCTGATATTTACCTTAGTTACCAAGCGCAGCATCTTCCACGCGGCGCTGGGGGCTGGTCACTGGTTGCTGGTGAGCTCATCAGCAACTCGTGTAGCCACGCTCCAGCGATCCCTGCCAGGTCAGGTTGCTGGTGGGATCGCTGGAGCGTCGCTAGTGTGACATCTCACCAGCAACCTCCTAGCAACTTACCAGCGATCCCTATCGTTGCTGGGATCGCTGGTAAGTTGCTTAGTGTGACGGGGCCTTTACCGCTGTTACCGCTGACAGCCAGCACTGATCTGCACCCTGCTTCCCGTTTGTAGTGATGATTGTAGTTAGGATGAGGTTCCCCAGCCCCAAGTGATGAGGTGGGTAAACTAATCCTCACTACAATCGTCACTACTACTACACTAGAAAGAAAGAAGACAGAAGAGCAGGATCGTGGAGGGCTGACAGGGGGTAATAAAGATGGAGTCTCTAATGTGTCTGTGTATTTATTGGAGATTCTTAATGGCCGGGTCAAACGTGCCTGACATTAAGAATCTCTGGCTTAATACTGGCTAGTAAAACAAAGCCAGTATTAACTCATGATTACCCAACAAGCCACCCGGCTACAGGGCTGTTGGAAGAGTTGGATACAGCTCCAGATGATGGCGCTTCTATGAGAGCGCCATTTTCTGGGACGGCTGCGGACTGAAATTCGCAGCAGAGGCGCCCAGAAACCTCGGGCTAACCTGTGCTGCGGATTCCAATCCCCAGCTGCCTAGTTGTACCCGGCTGGACACAAAAATGGGGTGAAGCCCACGTCATTTGTTTTTTAATTATTTCATGAAATAAGTGAAATAATTAAAAAAAACGGGCTTCCCTATATTTTTGGTTCCCAGCCGGGTACAAATAGGCAACTGGGGGTTGGAGGCAGCCCGTGGCTGCCTGCTGTACCTGGCTAGCATACAAAAATATGGCGAAGCCCACGTCATTTTTTTGGTGGGAAAAAAAATTCTGCATACAGTCCTGGATGGAGTATGCTGAGCCTTGTAATTCTGCAGATGCTGTCTGCTCTTCTCCATACAGACAGACAGCAGCTGCAGAACTACAAGGCTCAGCATACTCCATCCAGGACTGTATGCAGAAGTTTTTTGCCCCCTGAAAAAATTATGTGGGCTTCGCTATATTTTTGTATGCTAGCCAGGTACAGCAGGCAGGTACGGCTGCCCCCAACCCCCAGTTGCCTATTTGTACCCGGCTGGGAGACAAAAATAAAGGGAAGCCCTTTTTCTATTATTTCATGAATTTCATGAAATAATTAGAAAACAAATGACGTAGGCTTCGCCCCATTTTTGTGTCCAGCCAGGTACAACTAGGCAGCTGGGGATTGGAATCCGCAGCACAGGTTGGCCTGAGATTTCTGGGCACCACTGCTGCGAATTGCAGTCTGCAGTCGCCTCAGAAAATGGTATTTTCATAGAAGCGCCATCTTCAGGTGCTGTATCCAACTCTTCCAGCACCTGCCTGCTATACCTGGCTAGCATACAAAAATATGGCGAAGCTCACGTCCTTTTTTTTGTAGTTTTTTGGCAAAAAAAATAAAAAATGCTTCCCTGGATTTTCCATTGCCAGTGAAGGTAACATCAAGCAGTGGGGGTTAGCAGCCAGTAGCTGCTTGGATTACCCTTACCTAGCAATACAAAAAATGCAGCGGGAGCCCATATATATTTTTTTAATTATTTATTTAAATAACTAAAAACAAAATGGGCTTCCCTGTATTTTGATTGCTGGACATCACAGTGCTGTAAAAATAAATCTTTAAAAAAATGACGTAGCGCTCCGCGGTATTTTTGATTCTCAGCGCAGATAAAGCAGACAGCTATGGGTTGCCACCCCAGTCTGCCTGCCGATACCTTGGTTGGCAATCAAAATACAGGGAAGCCCATTAATTTTTTCTATTTAAAAAATAGTTAAAAAAAAAATGACATTGGGTCCCCCCATTTTTGATAGCCAGCTAGGGTAAAGCAGACGGCTGTAGCCTGAAAACCACAGCTGGCAGCTTTACCGTGGTTGGGGATCCAATGTGGAGGTCCCCTCAGGCTCTTTTTTATAATTATTTTATAAATATTAATAATTACACAATAAAAGTAGGGTCTCCCCCAAATTGGATCACCAGCCAAGGTAAAGCGGACAGCTGTGGTCTGGTATTCTCAGGGTGGGAAGGTCCATAGTTATTGGGCCTTCACAGCCTAAAAATAGCAGGCCGCAGGCACCCCAGACGTGGCGCATCCACTAGATGCGCCAATCCTGGCGCTTCACCCCAGCTCATCCCGTGCCCTGGTGCAGTGGCAAACGGGGTAATAAATCGGGTTGATACTAGCTGTAAAGTCACCTGAGATCAAGCCCAGCAGTTTGTGATGTCATGGCGTCTATTAGATACCCAACATCATAAACTGTCAGTACTAACAAAAAAAAAAAATCGACAAAAGAAATTTATTTGAAAAAACAGTCCCCAAAACATTTCCTCTTTCACCAATTTATTGTAAGAAAAAAAATAAAGGGGTCCCACGACGACTCTGGACCGTCTAGAATATGGGGGGAGACACTCAGGGAACGTATCCCCCATTTTCTAGGAGTGCGGACCCTTCATGTGAGGAGTGTGGGTGCAATGAATCTGCACTCACTCTCCCCGGGTCCACAGCAGCAGAGTCCATGTCGTAATAGTTGCTACCAAAGCTGCAATGCCCTGCTCATGAGGTAAGGGCATGCCTAATCAGGAGAACTACTGTAGAGGAAGCTCTGCTCACTGGTATATAGATGCTCAGAGGTAATAATAGATAAAATTAGTGAGTAACCTCGGCACTCTAAATCTCCCAGACTAAGTCAGTAAGTCACAACGGATAGTAATGCAAAATCACTCTTTATTGGTCCGTATTAAGAAAAACATTTTTTTCATAAGCATATATGTTTTTGTCCAAAACAAGTTACAAATGACGTTTCGGCCTGAGCCTTCGTCAGATTGGACTTATCTGCATGTAATCATGAAAAATGACAATAATCAGTATCACATAAGAGTGAGAGAGCAATAACATAAACTCGAACAATGTAGAGGTACAATTGGGATGCAGCAAAAAAATTGCAACACAGCAAGAAATGAAACACATGATACAAATGTCATAATACAGTACAAGGACAATATAGTAATGACAAATATGGGGTCAGAGTAGGCTTAGACAGCTCTGGTACGAAAGAGATGTCAATCAAAGTAACATGTGCAGTAGGTGTAGAGCTACAGTATGCATGGCAGAGCTAATGGGTAGACCGACCATAGAAAAAGAACGGAGAAAAAATGGAGAAAAAGTGGAGAAAAAGTGGAGAAAAAGTGGAGAAAAAGTGGAGAAAAAGTGGAGAAAAAGTGGAGAAAAAAGTGGAGAAAAAAGTGGAGAAAAAGTGGAGAAAAAGTGGAGAAAAAGTGGAGAAAAAGTGGAGAATAAGTGGAGAAAAAGTGGAGAAAAAGTGGAGAATAAGTGGAGAAAAAAGTGGAGAAAAAGTGAAGAATAAGTGGAGAAAAAGTGGAGAAAAAATGGAGAAAAAAGTGGAGAAAAAGTGGAGAAAAAGTGGAGAAAAAGTGGAGAAAAAGTGGAGAAAAGGTTGAGAAAAGGTTGAGAAAAGGTGGAGAATAAGTGGAGAATAAGTGGAGAAAAAGTGGAGAAAAAGTGGAGAAAAAGTGGAGAAAAAGTGGAGAACAAGTGGAGAAAAAGTGGAGAAAAAGTGGAGAAAAAAGTGGAGAAAAAAGTGGAGAAAGTGGAGAAAAAGTGGAGAAAAAGTGGAGAAAAAGTGGAGAAAAAATGGAGAAAAAGTGGAGAAAAAGTGGAGAATAAGTGGAGAAAAAGTGGAGAATAAGTGGAGAAAAAATGGAGAAAAAGTGGAGAAAAAGTGGAGAAAAAGTGGAGAAAAAGTGGAGAAAAAGTGGAGAATAAGTGGAGAAAAAGTGGAGAATAAGTGGAGAATAAGTGGAGAAAAAGTGGAGAAAAAGTGGAGAAAAAGTGGAGAAAAAGTTGAGAAAAGGTTGAGAAAAGGTTGAGAAAAGGTGGAGAAAAAGTGGAGAAAAAAGTGGAGAAAAAGTGGAGAAAAAGTGGAGAAAAAGTGGAGAAAAAGTGGAGAAAAAGTGGAGAAAAAGTGGAGAAAAAAGTGGAGAAAAAGTTGAGAAAAAGTGGAGAATAAGTGGAGAAAAAATGGAGAAAAAGTGGAGAAAAAGTGGAGAAAAAGTGGAGAAAAAGTGGAGAATAAGTGGAGAAAAAGTGGAGAATAAGTGGAGAAAAAGTGGAGAAAAAGTGGAGAAAAAGTGGAGAAAAAGTGGAGAAAAAGTGGAGAATAAGTGGAGAATAAGTGGAGAAAAAGTGGAGAAAAAGTGGAGAAAAAGTGGAGGAAAAAGTGGAGAAAAAGTGGAGAAAAAGTGGAGAAAAAGTTGAGAAAAAGTTGAGAAAAAAGTGGAGAAAAAGTGGAGAAAAAGTGGAGAAAAAAGTGGAGAAAAAGTGGAGAAAAAGTGGAGAAAAAGTGGAGAAAAAGTGGAGCACGCTTTGGTGCCTTTCATGTGGCACTAAGGGGTGCTTAGCTTTGTATTTAGCCAAAAAAATGAAAAAAAAAAATGACGTAGGGTTCCCCCTAGTTTTGTAGCCAGCTAGGGTAAAGCAGACGGCTGCAGCCTGCAGACCACAGCTGGCAACCTCACCTTGGCTGGTAATCCAAAACTGAGGGCACCCCACGCTGTTATTTTAAATTAAATAAATAATTAAAAAAAAAAACACGTAGGGGTCCCCCAAAATTGGATCACCAGCCAAGGTAAAGCAGACAGCTGGGGCCTGATATTCTCAGACTAGGGAGGTCCATGGTTATTGGACTCTCCCCAGCCTAAAAATAGCAGGCCGCAGCCGCCCCAGAAGTGGCGCATCCATTAGATGCGCCAATCCTGGTGCTTCGCCCCAGCTCATCCCGCGCCCTGGTGCGGTGGCAAACGGGGTAATATATGGGGTTAATACCAGATGTGTAATGTCACCTGGCATCAAGCCCTGGGGTTGGTGAGGTCAGGCGTCTATCAGATACCCGACATCACCAACCCAGTCAGTAATAAAAAAAAATAGACGACAAACACATTTTTATTTGAAAAAACACTCCCCAAAACATTCCCTCTTTAACCAATTTATTAGAATGAAAAACAAATCCAGGTCTGCTGTAATCCAAGGGGTTGCCATGACGATCCACACTGTCCCAGTCAATGAAGAGCAGGATGTTCCCCATTGGCTGGGAGAGCAGTGCAGTGACCTGAGCTAACATCAATGGGTCAGCCCAGGTCACTGCAGGGCATGACAAGTGCTGCTGTCAGCGAGGTACATTACCTGCGCTGATCTCCAGCACTGCTGACAGCCCCTGTCACTAAGTTCAATGACTGCCGCCTTCACAGCCAAGAATCGCGAGAGGCCCGTGACGTCACCGCTAGTCAGTCTCGGGTCGGAAGCGAGAGGTGATGTGACAAGCGGCGGCCATGGAGGACAGTGACAGCGCTGAGGTCGGGATGGCGGGACTTCATCACCGCAGGCAGGGCCGGCTCCAGGTTTTTGTGGGCCCCGGGCGGAAGAGTCCCAGTGGGCCCCATAAACACGGAGACACACACACATACACAGATACATACACGTACATATACATATTTAAAGACAAACTCACAAAAATACATATAAACAGACAAATCTATACAGTCATATACACTGACATACATAGATACACATCATACATGCATACATACAGAGACACACACTGCTATGCTGCATACATACATACATACAGACACACACATACTGCTCTGCTGCATACATACATATAGACAGACACACACACTGCTCTGCTACATACATACATATAGACAGACACACACATACTGCTCTGCTGCATACATACATACAGACACACACACACACTGCTCTGCTGCATACATACATACAGACACACACACACACTGCTCTGCTGCATACATACATACAGACAGACACGCATACTGCTCTGCTGCATACATACATGCATACATACATACACGCATACTGCTCTGCTGCATACATACATGCATACATACAGACACGCATACTGCTCTGCTGCATACATACATGCATACATACAGACAGACACGCATATTGCTCTGCTGCATATATATATATATACATACATACAGACACGCATACTGCTCTGCTGCATATATACATACATATAGACACGCATACTGCTCTGCTGCATATATACATACATATAGACACGCATACTGCTCTGCTGCATATATACATACATATAGACACGCATACTGCTCTGCTGCATATATACATACATATAGACACGCATACTGCTCTGCTGCATATATACATACATATAGACACGCATACTGCTCTGCTGCATATATACATACATATAGACACGCATACTGCTCTGCTGCATACATACATACATATAGACACGCATACTGCGCTGCTGCATATATACATACATATAGACACGCATACTGCTCTGCTGCATATATACATACATACAGACACGCATACTGCTCTGCTGCATATATACATACATATAGACACGCATACTGCTCTGCTGCATATATACATACATATAGACACGCATACTGCTCTGCTGCATATATACATACATATAGACACGCATACTGCTCTGCTGCATATATACATACATATAGTCACGCATACTGCTCTGCTGCATATATACATACATATAGACACGCATACTGCTCTGCTGCATATATATATACATATAGACACGCATACTGCTCTGCTGCATATATACATACATATAGTCACGCATACTGCTCTGCTGCATATATACATACATATAGACACGCATACTGCTCTGCTGCATATATATATACATATAGACACGCATACTGCTCTGCTGCATATATACATACATATAGACACGCATACTGCTCTGCTGCATATATACATACATATAGTCACGCATACTGCTCTGCTGCATATATACATACATATAGACACGCATACTGCTCTGCTGCATATATACATACATATAGACACGCATACTGCTCTGCTGCATATATACATACATATAGACACGCATACTGCTCTGCTGCATATATACATACATATAGTCACGCATACTGCTCTGCTGCATATATACATACATATAGTCACGCATACTGCTCTGCTGCATATATACATACATATAGACACGCATACTGCTCTGCTGCATATATACATACATATAGACACGCATACTGCTCTGCTGCATATATACATACATACAGACACGCATACTGCTCTGCTGCATATATACATACATATAGACACGCATACTGCTCTGCTGCATATATACAAAAATGGATTTGGAGCATGGAGACGATTATCTCAGGATGGCAATATAAACAAACGAAACTTTTAGTAGATTTCTACTTATTTTATTAAATATTATCTCCACCAAACAGGACAAGCTTGCATCTGTTATAGTTTTGGAGAAAAATGTGTTCATTTCATGTATGCGCAAAATGCCTTAAAAATGGCTTTAAAATGGATTTGGAGCATGGAGACGATTATCTCGGGATTGCAAGATAACCAAACAAAACTTTTAGTGGATTTCTACTTATTTTATTAAATATCATCTCCACCAAACAGGACAAGCTTGCATCTGTTATAGTTTTAAAGAAAAATGTGTTCATTTCATTTATGCGCGAAATGCCTTAGAAATGGGTTTTAAGAGCATTTGAAGCATGGAGACGATTATCTCGAGATTGCAAGATAACCAAACAACCAATTTTAAACCAACTTCAAGGACCCACCAATAAACAACACCACAACGAAGGCACCTTGAAACCCTTCAAGTGCCTGAGACCCCCCGCAACCAAAGGGCCCTCTCAATACCTCCCTGCAAGCCAAGAGCCCATAAGTCAGTTCCCACCGCATTAAGGTGTACCCCGTCAGCCAACCAAAATTCCTCTTCCGTCCTTTCCAACTCAACATGCCGTATTGCTATACCCCCGTTCCGACTAACAAACTTCGAGATCGCCCTATTAACCTTCGCCCGCGCCTTGTTCAACCTGTCAACTGACCGCGCTTTCTGCCAACTCTTTCTCGCTACTATCTCCGACCAGACTATCGTTAGACCTGGAAACGACACCCATAACCGTAACAAATCATGTTTGATGTCCTTTATCAAGATTCGAAAAGGACGCCCACCCAAATCATTCCCCCCGGCATGCAACACTAACATGTCAGGAGGTCTGTCCAACCGGGCGTATCTATGCACCTCCTGCAACACCCTGTTCCACCCTAACCCCCGAACACCGAGCCATCGCACGAGAGCCAGGTCCTTCTCAAAACCTAGCTGTCTCCCGTTCCATCTCGCGTCCGCTCGTCGGGCTCCCCAATACACATAAGAGTGGCCAAGGATCCAGACCAGGGAAGGAAGAGGGGGTGCTTCTGCAATACAAAATGTACAGACGACACCATTTTATTGCCTCACCAAACCAAATTGACAAAAAACACACACTCTCACCCCCCCCCATTGCTACCCTAATACCCCCCCCTTTTCCCCTCAATTGCCAACAACCACCTGGGGACGTACATACGACTTAAAGCGCTGCGACTTCCACCTACCAATCTGCTTAACTGTCTCCTCCGGTAGGCCGCATATAGAGGCCTCCGTCGCTGCCCCAATCCGAAAGACTTCGGATCTAACCCCAACGACTTCAAACATGCCCTAAAAACACTCACAAATTGGTATCTCGATAAAAAGGACCCATCCTCATGACATAATAAGGGGCCATCCACCTTCGGACGGATCTGTTGAAAATTCCCGAGACACTTGAACGGGCACATATCAGATGCCACAACCATCCCCAAACGGACTAGTCTACCCACACCTCTCTGATCAGTTTTCGATTTCCTAATCCAAAATTCAACTCCGTTTTCCACTGACATAATGTCACCCCAATCCAAGCCCCCGGGGAACGCCTTACTGGGCGATACCAACTCCCCAACCCGCAGGGCTCCAAAAAACGCCAAAGAAAAGGCTAACTTAAACAAACTCACCTCAAACGGAGATAGACAAACCCCCCACAACGCCCTACCCAGCCGGGTAGGGACCCAGCCCAGCCCAGCTGGGACCCAGTTTGAGCGAGGAACGGAACAAGTCCTTCCCACACCAAGGTTTGCAGGCCCTACCTCAGTCAGGGTTTCACCCACACTCTACAGCTCCGGAATGTCATGCTCTTCAGCCTCCTCCTCCTCCTGCACATCCTCATCCACTTTACCCTCCACACCAGTCCCAAGCTGGAAGCACTGCAGCACTGCCTCGGCGAAGCGGCAACAGACTGTGCTGCAGCTAATCTGCATAGGTGACAAACCCCACAATGCAGAAGAGGTGTGGACAGCTCTAAAACAGCATGCAGATCACTGGCTCACACCTCTGAACCTAAAGCCAGGAAAGGTTGTGTGTGACAATGGCCGGAACCTGGTGGCGGCTTTGAGGCGAGGCCAGCTGACACATGTTCCATGCATGGCCCATGTGCTCAACCTCGTGGTTCAGCGGTTTCTAAAGTCATACCCAGAGCTGTCTGATCTGCTGGTAAAAGTTCGCTGCCTGTCTGCACATTTTCGAAAGTCACCTACTGCTTCAGCCGGCCTTGCCGGCTTTCAGCGTCGTTTGCATCTTCCGGCTCACAGACTGGTGTGTGATGTCCCCACGCGTTGGAATTCAACTCTGCACATGTTGATCAGGATATGTGAGCAGAAGAGGGCAGTTGTTGAGTACCTGCATCACCTAAGCCGTCGGGAAATGGGTCAAACTCCACACATAACACCTGAGGAGTGGAGATGGATGTCCGACGTATGTACCATCCTCCAAAACTTTGAGGACTCCACCAAGATGGTGAGCGGCGATGACGCCATTATTAGCGTCACCATACCGCTTCTCTGCCTTCTAAAACGGTCTCTGCTCAAAACCAAACATGATGCATTGCAGGCGGAACACGATGAGTTGGAGCAAGAAACAGTAGTGGGTGTGGGTGATAACACATAGCCCAGCCTCGTCTCATCACAACGTGCAGTGGAGGACTATGACGAGGAGGAGGATGAAGACATGGAGCAACTCTCCGGCCAAATTGAGGATATGACATGCATACCAGTCATATGCTCAGTTCAGCGTGGCTGGCCAGAGGACAGGGTAGATGATGAGGAGGAGGAGGAGGAGGAGGAGAAGGAGGAGGACAGCATGTTCAGTCATCGTGTTGGTCTGGATACTGAAGTGATGGCTGTTAAGAGTCTGGCGCACATGGATGACTTTGTGGTAAGCTGCCTGTCTCGTGACCCTCGCGTTAAGAACATCTTGGCCGACAATCATTACTGGTTGGTAACACTGTTAGACCCACGCTACAAGGAGAACTTTATGTCTCTTATTCCCGAGGCGGAGAGGTCAGCCAAAATGCAGCAGTTCCGGAAGGCCATAGTCACGGAAGTAGGCAAAGCATTCCCTTCACAAAACGCTAGCGTCATAATTGTAACACTATTAGTTAAAAGAAAGGGATAAAATGTAAAAAAAAAACAAAATAAGGCATGACTTTTTTTTAACATCAAATTTTTTTTTTTTAGATTTAACCAAAGAATGTGCACATTTGTTATAATAAACAAGTGAAAAATGTTGAAAATCAGTCATCCAAAGGTGTGTGAAAAAAATATATATATATGGTACCAATAAAAATGTCACTTTGTCCTGCAAAGAATGCAGGCCCCCAAATTATTTTTTTCCTCTGTGCGGCCCATACACCCAGCCGAGTTTGAGACCCCCTGCCTTACACTATATAGATATCATGTTAATTCCCCATCTATCTTGCTCAGGAGAGCATCTCCCTCCCCCGGCACCAAGAGCAGCTCATATTGAATTGTTACATTGACTAGTAACACTGCACACAGAAATGCACCTTAATATTCCACTGTTAACCCTTTCCTCCCAGCAGTAACACACAACTCCTCACCTTGATATCATGGTGATTTATGGTCAGAATGACTTCAATGCGATCAGTGATTTCTATTCTAGCTCTGCTCACATAGATTTTATATCCACACTCAACTATAGGCCGTTCTTCATATTTTGGGGGCTTTTAGTCAGATATACTAGTTTGTGCCTATATAGTATTGGTGTAGATGGGAGTGTAGGGCATGGGTTACATGGCACTGTGGTGGGATACTGATGGGAGGTATTGGTGCTGTGTTTGATGCTTCTACTGGGTATTTTCCTACAAATACTGGAACAGCTCACTGCTTAGAATGATCCTTCCCAGCTCTATAATATATTATATATACCCCACAATGCAGGCTCACACACACATTTGTCTCAAGTGTGTTGTAGGGACACAGATACAGTCTTGGTCATGTGACTAAAGGCTACTTTACACACTGCGATATCGGTCCCGATATCGCTAGTGTGGGTACCCGCCCCATCTGTTGCGCGACACGGGCAAATCGCTGCCCATGCCGCACAACACCGACCAGACCCGTCACACATACTTACCTGACCGGCGACGTCGCTGTGACCGGCGAACCGCCTCCTTTCTAAGGGGGCGGTCCGTGCGGCGTCACAGCGACGTCACTGAGCGACCGCCCAATAGCAGCGGAGGGGCGGAGATGAGTGGCCGGAACATCCCGCCCACCTCCTTCCTTCCTCATAGCGGCTGGGAGGCAGGTAAGGAGAGGTTCCTCGTTTCTGCGGTGTCACACGGAGTGATGTGTGCTGCCGCAGGAGCGACGAACTACATCGTTACTGCTGCAGTAACGATAATCGAGAATGGAGACCCATGTCACCGATGAGCGATTTTGCACGTTTTTGCAACGATGCAAAATCGCTCATCGGTGTCACACGCAGCAACATCGCTAATGCGGCCGGATGTGCGTCACAAATTCCGTGACCCCAACGACTCCGCATTAGCGATGTCGCAGCGTGTAAAGCCCCCTTTAGTGGGAGTGGTGTACAGGGTCTTAGCAGTAAAGAGTATTCCATATTTCTGCCAGATACCCACAGAGATATTGAAATCTGAAAAAAGAGACTTCTGCTCATTGAAGGTAAGAACTGCTCACATAGCGTTCAACTCCACAGCAAACGAGTGCTCTAGCACTGGCATCTCAGCAGGGATATTCCCCTACTACACATGTGTGTCTGGGTCGCTGTGACAGTTTACAGGACATAACTCAAGGCACCTAGATAGAAGGCAGAGGTACTGGGATTGGTTGGTTTTTGGTGACGGAGGTGCAGGGGCTGGCGCCCATGTGCAGTGCTGGCTAAGGTATATTGATGATATTTTGATTTTTTGGCAGGGCACTGTGGAGCAGCTCGAGACATTTATGGAGGAACTTAATAACAACACCTTTAACATCAGATTGACGCATAAGCATAGCAGCAGTTGCGTTGACTTCCTGGATATTAAAATTTCATTCGGTTCTGAGCGAATTGTTCAGACCGACGTCCATAGGAAGGAAACATCAGTCAACGCACTGCTGCATGCTTCTTCTGCTCATACCCCCTCCACCATCCGGGCCGTACCGACTGGCCAGTTCCTCAGGATGAAGCAAATTTGTTCGTCAGACACTGCTTTTGAACAACAGTCTGCCGACCTCCAGCGCCATAGGGGTGGCAAAGGCGGTCTTCCCCCGGTCTGCCTCAGCAACGGACACTAGCCAATAGTGACTAGTGAGATCAAGGGTAGAAAAATAATTTGCAGTTCTCAATGCAGCTAGCGATTCCTCAATACGGGGGAGTGGTGCTGTCCTTCTTCTTTAACAGGACCAACGGAGCTGCCCAAAGGCTACAACTGTCACGGATAACCCCAGCCGCCTTCATGTTGCTCAACATGTCCTTGGTACACTGGTAATGTGAAGGTGGTATTGGCTTATAGCTCTCTTTGATGGGTGGGTGTGCACCTGTGGGGATGTAGTGTTGGACCCCTTTTATTCCCCCAAAATCTAGCGGATGTTTGCTGAAGACTTGCTCGCTCGTATTCTTGCACTACCCTGTGGACCCGCTTCTTGTGATGTGAAGGTGTGGAGTCAGTGCCTACGTGTAATTCCTTACACCACTCCTCTGGCTGACTTGGTGAGCAGTCACTGACTGGGTGGGGTGCAGTAATAGTGGATGCTGCTACTTGGATAGCATGTGTATCTACTGTGAACAGCTTATCAATGGTGGCAAGTCGGGGCAGCTTAACCTCCTGCTCTCCGCAGTTTAACACTCTCACGGGCACTCTTCCCTTCCGCACTAATGAATAAAACTATGATGTAAATATCATATAGATACCCCACAATTGTAAATAAAGGTAGGTTATGGGAAAAGGGGGAACAGGGAAAGAGGAAAATAGTGTAATAAAGTATACCTTCTGGGGGTGAGAGGAAATGGCAGCACAGCCAGTGGAGGTGAAGCAAAAGGAAGCCTGCAACTAAAGAGTTGAGAGCGTTATCACATGGTGACTGAGCCTGATTGTAAAGGGAGCATAGAGTGGAGCATACTCTGGGCACGTTAGAACCCAAGTTCTTAAACCATGAATATGGACCCCTTTTATTCTCCCAAAGTCTAGCGGATGTTTGCTGAAGACTTGCTCGTATTCTTGCACTACCCTGTGGACCCGCTTCTTGTGATGTGAAGGTGTGGAGTCAGTGCCTACGTGTAATTCCTTACACCACTCCTCTGGTTGACTTGGTGAGCTGTCACTGAATGGGTGTGGTGAAGTAACGGTGGATGCTGTGGCTTGGATATCATATTAAATATAGGGACCCCCATACAGTAGTATGAGAATTTTTTTTGTATTCAATGATCGGTATTACCTTCAGGGGCGCGGCACGTGGACGTGCGTTCCATTAGCCTCACTGCATTCCACTCCCATACAGGAAGTGGGCGCAGCTATTACTACGGTCGCACATAAAAGAACCCACAGCCACTACTGCACACAGCTGACTCCACCACTGGAAACCCACTTCTACACCAACGCAGGTAAGACAGGATCGGCACCTCTATGCTCCCGTTACAATCAGGCTCAGTCACCATGTGATAATGCTCTCAACAATTTAGTTGCAGGCTTCCCCTTGCTTCACCTCCACTGGCTGTGCTGCCATTTCCTCTCCCCCCTGGAAGGTATACTTTATTACACTATTTTCCTGTTTCCCTCTTCTCCCTTTTCCCATAACCTACCTTTATCTGCATTTGTGGGGTATCTATATACTATTTATATCACAGTTTTATTCATTAATACGGAAGGGAAGAGTGCGCGTGAGAGTGTTGAACTGCGGAGAGCAAGAGGTTAAGCTGCCCCGATTTGCCACCATTGATAAGCTGTTCACAGTAGATACACATGCTATCCAAGCAGCAGCAGCATCCACCATTACTGCACCCCACCCAGTCAGTGACAGCTCACCAAGTCAGCCAGAGGAGTGGTGTCAGGAATTACACGTAGGCACTGACTACACACCTTCACATCACAAGAAGGGGGTGCAAGTGTGACGCCCTGGACTAGCCAGTTAGTCACAGACATAACACACACACACCCCCTTTCCCGGATAGTTACACTAGTCAGACACAAAACCGTTGTTGCCTCCCTCCAGGGGCTGATGTCCACACCAGGTGGGGCGGAGCCAGGCGGTTGGCCCCACCCACCAAGGAGTTCACAGGCCTGGAGGTGGGAAAACCAGTCAGTTAGTTGAAGTTCAGTTTAGAGTTGAACCGTGGAGGTAGTGAGTTCAGTGAGGAGGCCAGTTTTGGGTAGGAGTGCAAAACTGCTAGTGTCTGGGTCAGATCCCAGGCACTATGGGGAGATAAGGTATGCACACCAGTGACTATGTAAGGGGAATACATGAAATAGCAGAAACTGCAGTGTGAATACTGACTTGAAAATTTCAATAGCTATATGCAAGAGTGAATATGTGAAAAATGGAATCTGCATTACTGCCATGAACATATGAATCAAGAGAAATTTAGCTACTGAATTGATCAATGCAATAGAGCCCCAACACTACGCCAAAGTATTTCTCTACGTTGGGGTCCCTAGCTTGTGTGTGTCCTCTCATGCAGTTA